>NW_004085967.1:0-244875 GCF_000220395.1 Ichthyophthirius multifiliis
TAATAAATAATAATAATATATATATATATATATATATATATATATATATATATAAAGATATTTATTATACATATATAAATTAATATATTTATATATATATACTTAAATAAATTATTTTTATTAATCTTCTATTAATATTTCTGATAGTATATATCTTTTTAGCTATTTTTCTTTATATTTATTAAAAAAATCAATAATATCTTTAAAATTTTTAACACTATCTTTGTACTCTAACCTATATTTTACTTAACCTTTATTTTCTATTATATATATTTAGTTATTTATATTTATATATTCTTATCCTATAATTTATATTAAATTTTATTTAATTATATTTAAATTTTTTATGTCAGCAATATAAAATTAAAAATTAGGTTAAATATTAATAATTTAACGAATTTATGAAAAAGATAAGCATTCTTAATTACATGTATTAATAACAGTTATTTATTTTTCATTCTATTAAATAATTTTTATATTTCTTTCTTATATATATTATATTTATGGTAATGAATATTAATTTATAAATTATAAAATCTTATTAAAATTAAGCTCTTTTTCTTTATAAATTTTAAGTTTATTTTCTGGTAAATTCAACATAAATAAAAATTCCTATTTATGATCTAAATTTATTAATGAATTATTTATATTTGGGAAACCTTAATTATTATCTATATAATAAAAATCTAAATCTTAAAAAAAAAATAAGCCTGCTTCTTCATATTGCTTGAATTCTTTTTCTTTAGTCTTTCCTACAAAAAATACTGAAACCTAGTTTTTTTACTTAATATCATTATATTCTTAAATTTTTTTAATTTAAATACACGGAAATGCGATTTTTTTTATAAATTTTAATAATATATTATATTCACTATTTTAAATTTTTATTTTAAGAGAAATATTTTATTTTTATTATTTACATTAAATCATTAAATTTTTTTACTTAATTATTATCTTTATAAAAATATATTGAGGGAAAATCTGTTATATTATGTTTTTATTTTAATGCTTTAAAATTATTCATAGCATCATATTTTGTAAATTACTAATATTTTAATTCATTCAAATTAGATATTTATTCATAATAATCTATTAGTTGTTTACATGAATGACAAGCTGAAACATAAAAAAGAATAAAGAAAGACTTATTTTATAATCTAAAATCATCAAAATCTAAATAACTTTTAAAATTTAAAATATTATTTTTATTAATGGGTATTGAATATCCAACTGAACAAAAGAATTATACTAATATTAATTAAAAAACTAAATACATATTTATTTTTTATATATTTAATTTAATTTATATATTAAATTAATAATAATATATACTCTTTATATTTATTCATAATAAAATGAAATCATGTTTTATATAAATATATTTATTTTTATTATATATAAATTTATAAAAAATCTTTTAATATATTAAAAAAATAAGATATTCATTTAAAATCTAATAAACAATTTCATTTGTTTTTTTTATTATTATAATTATTAAAATCTTAAATATTCTTTATATTTTTAGTATTTTAAATAAATATTACTAAAGTTTTAAACAAATGTCTTCTTTAATTCAAAATTAAATGAACGAAATATATTAAAATTTCGAGAGAAATTCTATAAATGAATACACAATAGATTTATTAGATTAATTAACTTTATAATATAATCAAGTATTTTTATATAAAATATTTCATTAATTATTTTTTAAAAATAAGGATTTTTAAATAGTAAAAATGTGGGAAGAATTAAATTCTTGTAAGTTTTCTTTAAACATATAAAAAGTATTAATTTATTCCAAAAGCAATTTAACAAAAATTTTAAGTTTATAAATTTTAAAAAATGAAGTTAAAGTATTTTTATTTAAAAAAAAATATATATATATATAAATAAATTCATCTATTTTCTTACAGATAAAATGGTTTTTATTAACAAATGAAGAAATATAAAAAATAAAAGATTTAATTCTATAAGAAATAGAAAATTTCACAATATAAAAAACAGACGATTTTACTGAAGAAGAAAATACGATTTTAATCTCTTTTTGTTAAATAATATGCGAAATAATAAAACAAGGAGATTATTTATTGGCTATATTATAAAGACTAATAAAATAAGCAACTGAAAATTAAAATTTATGTTACGCTTGTATGTTAATATTTAAATTTTTAGCGTAAAAAATAGCTTTTTTTATTTTAAAAAAAGAAAAAAAAAAAAAAAAAAGAAGTAAGAATTACATAACGATAAATATAATAAACGAAAAAAAAAAAACTCAAATTTAATCATAAATAAATGAAATCGATAAATGTATTTTTGCTTTAACATTTTTTGTAATAGATAGATTTATAGAATCTTCATAATAAATAAAGGACGAATTAATATAAATAAGTTTAGATGTATTATATTTATATTTAAAATAAGAAGATTAAATCTTCACACGTGAATATGCCGAAAAGATATTAGGTTTTAGTGATTAAAGTTTTTTAAGAGATTAGTGTATTTTATGTTTAGAAAAATATATATTAGTAGATACAAATATAAAAAAACTTGATTTTATATTAAAAATAAACGAAATAATAAAATATTATATTCCCCAAAATATGGATATATTAGCCTAATATTAAATTATTTGTGAAAATATGAAAGATCATGAATAAAACTTTTTAAAAATGTGTAATTGCATAAATTTGTTTTATGTAAATTATTTCAATAAGCTTTTTTCTAAAAATATTTTCAAAGATTTAATTTATTAATAAGATAATTATTTTAAAAATATCTTTTTATTTGGTCTCTCTTATATTTTAAAATTCACTTTTCTAGATTAAATGTAAACAGATAATATTGAATTTTGGATTAATATAATAACTAATTTAAAAAATGATGAAGACATAATGGCTGATTTATAAAATATACTTGAAGAGTTAACTTATAAACTTTTTTCCAAATTCTAAAGGCCTATATAATATAATATTTTAATTGATATTTCAAACAATGGATCTATTATATTCTAAAAAGAATAAAATGAAGATTTTTCGCTTTTTGAAAATCAAAAGAAATTAACTTTATTGCTCTTGGAAATAAATTATGATAATATTCATTAAATTATTATAAGTAAATTCGAAAAAATGGTAAACATAAAATAGTTAATAAAATATTTTTTATTTTAAGATTGATGGTTCAGAATGGAATACATAAAATATTTAATCTTTTGGATATGTTTTAGGTACTTTAGGAGAATTAATCAATGACGAAGTAAATTTAAGGAATTTTAGTTTGTAAATACTAAAAGTAATTTAACAAATGATTAAAAATAAATATATATATATAAATATAATATATATAATATATATATATATATATATATATATATAATTCTTTAATATAGAGTTACCTAAATTTAATTGAACTTAGAAAAAATAAATAGTCTAAGGCTTTAATAATAAATAGTCTACTTTTTTGTTGTTCTAAACTTTCAAAATACTTAAATTCAAATTGGAATATGTTAGAAATAATATTTAAAAAACTAATTTATTTCTTTAACGATGAAATAGAGGCAATTAAGGTAAAAATATTACTCTATATAGTCAAAAAACCAAAAATACAAAAAAAAAAAAATCTTATTTTGTATATATACTTTTTTTAATTTTTATATTAGAATGCCTCTATTGAATATTTTAAAATTTTTTGTTCTATTTATTATTAATTTCTATATTCCTAGAAAAAAGATGGAGAAATATTTTTAAATTATTTAATTTTAAACTAATCGAGTATAATTAAAAATATGAGTTATCCTTAAAAATTATTATTTTTTGAAAGTCTTTTTATAGTTATGAATAATATTAAAAACTAAGAATAAAAAATATAATTTTTTACTTCATTATTTTAATAATTTAAAGATATCTTTAAACAATTTTCATAAAATTTTAACTAAATTATAGAGAAATAAACATACATATAAATCAGAACAATATTAGATATTTTCTAACTATCATCAAAGTATATGCCCGAAGAGTTCTTAAATTAAATAGGTAAGATAATAATAAATATATTATTATTTATATATATATATATATATATATATTATTATAATATTTAAAAAACCTAATTATATTATATTATTATTTTTAATATAATAAGGTGATTTAAATATTTTTCTTAAAATGAAATAATATATAGAAGCTGAAAATTTAAATTATATTGAAACAAATAAAATTAATATCTCTAATAACTTTACTTTTTATTTAAAAGAGCTTTTAGTGTAAATAATTGCAAACCTAATAGATGGAATAGATTAATGTAACGAATAAATACTTTCAATAGCAATTTAAATGATTAGTTAACATCAAAACTTAAACGACTAGATAAAAGATTAATCAACATTTTTGCTTTTTTAGAATATAATTAAACATCTAAATAGTAATCAAACAATACAAATTTTTTAAATGTTCTTAATTAGTGCATCTAATTTAGTTAAATTTCCTAATTTGTACAATGAATTTTATTTGAATATATATTAGTTTTTACTATAAATGTCTTAACTTCATTCTTAATGTAATATTGTTGATATTTTTTATTTTTTTATTTTTTTAATTTAAAATTTTATAAAAGATTTTGTCTAGTAATTTTTAGAAAATAATATGATTTGTTTAATACTTACTTCAAGAATAATTGAAAATGAAAAAAGTATATATTTACTTGCTTTAGAAACTATGCTAAATATAATAAAAGTTTAATAATTTTTATTTTTTATAATTATTTTTATATAATAAAAGTCTGTAAATAGTTCAAATAATAACGTAATATAATCTTTCTATTAAAACTACATAGGAGATATTATTTAAAGTATATTTCAAGCAATTTCAGATGGCTAACATAATGAAGGATTTAAGTTATTTTGTAAAATATTAATTCAAATATTTAGTGTAATTGATAAAATGGAGGTAAAACAAAGAATTAAAATAAATTATAAAAAGTTTTTATTTTAATATATTAAAAATTAGTTAAAGAATAATTATAGAATATAAAATAGTAAATAAACTATTATAAATATGATATACGAAAGCTTATATGAATTTAAATAATAAAAATAAATGATAAATTTTATAAAAAGCTAAAATATGATTGAAAATATGGTAGATACATATACATCTAATTTTAAAGTATAATTTTATTTTTATAAATATAATTTTTTTATTTATTACAAAAAAATATAATATAATTTTCCTTAATTAATTAAATTAGAATTAAGTTAAAAATATTATAATTCTTTTAGAACAGATTTAATGATATATTATATAAAATTAATTTAACATATTTGAAAATTATTTTAAATATTTATTTTTTCTTATTGTAATGTCTTAAAAAAAAAATTATTCTAATTATATATATATATATATTTTTTTTTACATATATTATTTTATTTAATGAAAGAAAATAAAATAATTCAATATATATATATATATATTTATTATATTATGTTTTATAATAAAAAACTTTGAATAGGTCAATTTATTTAAAAATATTTAAATTCAAAAATTTTAAATTTTATTGATTTTAACACTTTTATTAATTTTTATATAATGAAAAACATATCTTATTAAAAAAAATTATAATTTAAAAATAAATCTTAATTAAAATTTCAATTTATTAATATTATTACAAGATCAATTCTTTTATTAAATGATAAATATTATACAAACTATAATATTAATTATTTTATATTATTTCATTATATCCAAAAGTCGTATATATAAATATCATACATTTATATTATTACGAAGAATAAATACTAAAATAATTTTTAACAAACCTTCTAATAACAAAATAATTATATTAATATAAACTAAATCGCTATAATAATTAAAAAACAAAAAGAAAACACCTTCATTTTCCTTTATTTTTTTAATATAAAATTTTATATTTGAAATTAAAAAAATAATTATATAAATAAAATTAAATAAATTAAAAAGACTTAATAAAAAAAAAATGTCTAAATAAAATACTCCATAAAAACTAAATGGATAATCTCCTTGTAAAAAGATGAAACTGAATGACTCTGACGCTTTAGTCTAATTAAAACAAGTAAAAAACTAAAAATAAATCATATATTATGAAAAAAAATAAAAAAAAAGTACACCACAGTAGTTGCTGATACAGGAGACTTTAAAGAAATAGCTTAATACAGCCCTGAAGATGCCACAACAAACCCTTCTTTAATTCTCTAAGCTGCAAACAAGCCTGAATACGAGAAATTAATAGACGACGCCATAAACTGGAGTAAATAAAACTATAATAGATTTTTTGCTCCCGCCTAAGCTCGTAGTTCTATAAGAAAAGGAAAAAAAAAAGAAGAAACGAAAGGAAACGAATAAGCCGAAGAATTTGATTTCGGAAAACTTTCAGTTGAAAAACAAGGCTAGTTTTTATCTTTTGTCGCTGATGTTGTTTGTGTTAATTTTGGAAAGGAAATTCTTAAATTAGTTCCTGGAGTTGTTTCTACAGAAGTTGATGCAAGGCTTTCTTTTGACAAACAAGGAAATATTAATAGGGTATATATATATTATGTTTTTATAATATTTGTGTCTATTTGTATATTTTTTTTTTTTTTAAAAAAAAAAAATATTTTTCTTTTCAAAAGGCTAAAAATATCATTAAATTGTATGAAGAATTCGGAATTTCAAAAGATAGGATTTTAATTAAAATTGCCTCCACTTGGGAAGGTATTAAAGCTGCAGAAGCCTTAAGAAAAGATAAAATTAAATGCAATTTGACTTTACTTTTTTCTTTTGCTTAAGCTGTCGCTTGTGCTGAAGCTTAAGTCGCTTTGATATCTCCTTTTGTTGGAAGAATCTTAGATTGGCATAGAAGTAAAAATCCTGACTAAAACTTTAGTGATGAAAGAGATCCGGGAGTTATTAGTGTATAGAAAATATACAATTACTACAAAAAATTTGATTATAAGACTATTGTTATGGTAAAAATTTATGTTTTTTGTTTTTTTTTAAATAACAAAAAAGGGGGCTTCTTTTAGAAACACTAGTGAAATCATTAATTTAGCTGGATGTGATAAATTAACTATTTCTCCAAAATTACTTGAGGAATTAAAAGAAATGAAAGAAAAGAATATTGAATGCAAATTAAGTAAAGAAAAAGCTTAATTAGACGAAATTTAAAAAATTTAAATGGATGAAAAAGCTTTTCGTTGGTTACATAATAGTATTTTTTTGTTATATTCTAAAATATATATATATATAAATATTACTTTTTTAAAAAAGCTGATCCAATGGCTGTTGAAAAATTATCTGAAGGTATTAACAAATTTGCGGAAGATGTAGTTAAATTAGAAAAACTTATTGAAGGAAAACTAAAACATTAGAAAAAAAAAAGTAGATAAATATAATATTATTAACTATTATTTTTTATTTACATATTAATAAATAATATTAAAAAAAAATTAATATTATTTTAATTATTTATATAAAAAAATTAATTTTTATTTATTTATTTAAAATAAAAATATATACTAATATATAATATATAAGTATTATCATATACCATTTATTTTCATAGTAATTTCATATAAATGTTGACGTATATTAGAATATTTATTTATTGCTTCATCCGCATCTATAAAATTACAAATTTCATAATCTATTTCATCTTCTGATTAACTACAATCATTAGAATTATTTATTTAAGGAAAAATAACTTGTGTATTAGTTTTTTTTTATTATTATTTCTTAAGAGTTGGATATGAAACTGATATTTCATCTTTAGGGACATCTTTTTATAATTTATATTAATATATATCCTTTTTTTATAAAAAAAGAGAGAGAAAATAATAATACTATTATCAAAATTTATATTGCTTAATGATTCATCTTTAATGTTTGTATATAATGTACTATTTTTTATTTTTTTAAATTAACTTTTACTTTTATTCTTACTAAATTTTTTTTATTTAATAATTTTTTTTTTTTTTTTTATTTTAGAAATATCATAAATAACTTTATTTTTTTCTTCTTAAAGCTATTTTTATTTATTTTATTTTGCTATTTTTTAAGCTCTTTGTTAAATTTCTTATTGAAATTTCAATTTTTTATCGACTTTTTCTTATTAGCGAATATATGATTTTACTTATTCTTAATAAGCTAATGACTTTTTTTTTAAAAAAAAAAATTAATATAAATAGAAAAACTAAATAAATTAATGTATACTTTAGCATCTTCAATATTAAATTAGTTTTATTCTTCTTAAAAAGTTTTAATAATTTTGTTTTAAAAATTTAATGTTCCTTTTATATTTTATTATTTAATCATTTTTTTTAAATATAATATTATTATTAATTTTTTATTTTTAAATTTTTATTTTTTTTTTAAAAAAAATATTAAAATATTATTATTGCTTAAATATAATGATATGACTATAAAAATAAATAGATTAATTAAAAAAAAAAAAATTATTAATATAGTTATTATATAAAAGTTTCAATCATCTTCATAACCACCACTACCATCTTCTTCAAAATCTTCAATTTAATTATTTTCTTAAATATCATACAAATCTTAAATAGACTAAATATATATATATATATTTATATATATTATATAAATATATATATAATATATAAATAATAACTTCTTCTAATTTTTATTTTTTATTTTCTTTTTCTTCTTCTTCTTTTTCTTTTTCTTTATCTTTTTTTGTTTTCTTTTTTTTTTTCTCTTCTGTATTTTCATTTTTTTTCTATTCCATTTTTTGCTATTTTTTTGTTGCTTTTTTTGCTATTTTTTAAATTATAATTTAATTATAATTTTTTAAAGAAAATACAATATTTTTCTTCAATTAATCGAAAAACATCTAAATAAGAATATTCTTTAACTAATTAAGCTTTTATTTTTTTTGATTTATCAAGTAATTCTGGTGGAAATTAATTTTTATATTTAAAAGATAAGTAATTAATAAATCCTTTTCGATCTTTTTAAAGTTCTTTTTCTTCTTCTTTTGATCTTATTTTAATATCATTATTAAATAATATTCTATCATATTCTCTTTATCTTTTTTTTCTTAAAATAATTGCTTTAATTGCTAAATTCTTTTCATTTTAAGGTATATTATATACTATTTTCGGAAACTCAACATTCTTATATTTTTTTTTAATATTTAATATTATTTATTTTAATCAATTAAATAAATATAATTTTTATTTTTTTACTGGATATGAACATATATCGGTATATTCTGATTAAATAAAATTATATACTTAATTTGAATTATTTTATTCCATTTTTTGTTTTGTTTTATTTAATAATATTAATTATATTTATTAATGAAAATTATCTTTATAAATAATTTTTTTAGTTTAAAAAAAAAATAAAAAAAAATAATAATAAAATTAAATAAATAAACATTATTAAAAAAAAAAAAAAAAAAATAGATTAATAAATGAATAATTATCTAATAAATGATAATAATTTAGTTTCAAATAAATAAAAAAGATTGCTTTAATTAAAACCAAGCACGCCTTATAAAAATAAAAGCACTCACTAATTAACTAAATAAAACTTTTTTTAAACTAAAACACCCAAATTAAATTTAAAAAGTTATGAAAATGATCACACAATAACAACTATAGAATAAATTTAAAAATTAAAAGAGGAATCTATTTAATAAATTTTAAATGGTTAAATATTATAAGGATTAGATTCAATAGAAAGCTGTAATATATAAAAAATAAATACTATATAAATAAATATAATTTTTTTTTTAAAAAAAAAAAAAATAACAAATAAAATATAAAGTAATTTTAAAAATCGAGCATTAATATAAAAAAAATTCATAAGAATTTATATAAATATATAATAATATATTATAATTTCTATGTGATCATTCTATGAAATTACTTTCAGAATTTTAGTTCGAAAATGCTTAATAAATTTTAGTTTTTTCAATAAAAATGACTGACCCTAAATTATATATTGAAAAAGTTAAATAAAAAAAAATAACTTATTTATTCGTTTTTTTTTTTTTTTTTTTTACAAAAAATATAATATATATATTAATTAAATATAATAAAAGATACCAGAAAAAAGAATATTAGCATTAAATAATATAGGATGTGTATATAGAAGAACTGGGAATTTAAAAAAAGCAAAAAAAGTTTTAGAAGAAGCCTTAGAATTAATATTATAATTTCCAAATATTATGTACACAGGAATTACTTATTTAAATATAACAGCGGTTTATTCTTAAATTGCAAATCATTAAAAAGCTGCTGAATATGCGAAATAAGCTATCATTGAATGTTAGAGAGAACTTTTGGAAATACTCGGATTAGGAGAAGATTAGATTAAAAAAGAAGATTTTTAATAAAAAGTTAGATATGCAGGTATTAGTTATCATAATTTAGGTTGTGAAGAAGAATATTTAGGAAATTTTGAAAAATGTATTGATTTTTATAAATAAAGTTTTAGTTTATTAGAAGAATATGGACTTTCTTAAGATGAAAAATTATATAAGAAATTCAAAAATTCATATGAAAATGCTTTAAAAAAACATTTTAGAGGAAAAAAATAATAAATTTATAATTCTTATTAAGATTTAGAATAAAGTATACTAAAAAATAAAAATTTAAATAAAACTTAACTATTAACAAAACAAAATAATTTCTTTAATAATGAATCTATTTTTAATAAATATACTATAAAAAATAAAGCTAAATTATAGTAATATATATAAATTTTTATAAATAATTTTTTTTTATTTTAAATAATTAAGATAAAAAAGACCTAACAGTGCATTTAATTTATAAAATAAAAATGACACAGATTCTAAAAATAAATATAAAAAGTAATAAGAATAAAAACAAAAATATAGTCGTTTAAGAGATTAATAGAATTTCAAAGATTTTAGCATTAATGAAAAAAGTAATTCTAAAAGTTAAAAAATAAATAATTTTGATGAAAACAATGAAATTTAATAAATTGCTCAAATTGTAGATTGGAGTGATTCTGAAAATTCGTAATATAAATATATATATATATATATATATATATTATTATATTTATTATTATATATATATTTATATGTATTTATATTATATATATATATTTTATTTTATATAAATATATTTTTTTAATCAAAATATTTTTTTTTCTTTCTTTTTAAATAAAAATATTTTATTTCTAATATTTTTTAAATAAAAACATTTTATATTGTTTATTGTTTCATTTTTTTTTTGAATAAAAATATTTTATATTTATTTATTATATAGTGAAGATGAAAATTCTAAAATTTAAAGAATTTAATTTTTAAAATCAATAAATAATTATGGAGTTAAACTTTAAGATTAATAATAAAAAAATGTAATATATTTATTATATTATATTTTTTATATAATAATATAAAAGATTTATGAAAATATAGAAGTTGAAGTAAAGATAGTAAAATTAGTTAAAAATTATATTGATTATTGTTAAAAAAGATAAAATTAGATTTTAGTAAAATAAATTAAAAATATTTTTATATTTTTTTTTTAAAAAATAAAATATATTATTTTAAAGTTTAAGAACATAATTTTAAAAAAAGAAAGAAAATTAAATGCACAATTGCTTTAAGAAAGTAAATAGTAGTATTAAGAAAATATTCACTATAATTAATAATAATAATAATAAGTTTAAATACAATAAATAAATAATTAACAGGAAATCATTGAAAACAACATTTAATAATAAGAGAATATTATTATTCCAATAAATGATGAAGCTGTAAACGGTTATTCTAAATTAAATACAGAAAAAACATTAAATTAAAATGATATTAATAATTAAAATTTATATATTTAATTGGAATAAAATTAATATCACAAAAACAAAAACAGTTAAGACACAAAAAGAGAAATAGAGAATATGAGAAAAAAAGCAAATAGTAGTTTTTTATTAGTTTCGAATACACCAAAAATGGCTACATTTACACCTAAAAATACATAAAAATAATATATAGATTAAAATAAATAAAAAATATTATAAAAATAATATTATAATTATAGAAAATAATTATAAATTTAATTAAAGAAAAAAGTAAAATTAATTTTTTTTTACTTTTTATTTAAATGAAAATAAAATTAAAAAGGAAGAATTATTAATTTAACAAGAAAATTAAAAAAAAAAAGATAAAGCTTGTGTAACTATTTAAAAATATTTTAGAGGAATATTAATAAGAAGAAAAATTAAATTCAATAAAGAAAATAATAGTAAAATAATAGTATATAAATAAATATAAATGTTAAGATATTTAGATGATAATAATTTAAATTTTGCAGATGCTAAAAAAAAACATTTTAATGTGATAGCATTAGTAGATTAAAATTATAATAATTTATATTTAATATGCAATAATTTACAAAATGAAGAAAAAAAAAGTGAATAGCAATTAGATTTAAATAACTTATTAAGATTCAAATAAAAACTAAAAGAAATTAAATATCCTTTTAATAATTTTAAAAAAATATCTTATTTAAAGTATTTTTGTTAACAAATAATTTCATCTATTTTTATAGAAGTATAAAAATAAAAATAAATAAAAAAATATCTAAATATCTAAAAATAAATATAAATATATAAATATATAAATATATATATATATATTTATATATATATATTTTTATATTTTTATATTTTTATATTTTTATATTTTTTTCAATGAATTTATTTTAATTTTTTTATTTTATTTAATTTTTTATTTTTTATATATTTTATATATTATTTTATTTATTAAATATTATATTTTATAATTTTTTATATAGAATGATAGAATAATAATTGAAGGTATAACTGATACTTCTTAATTTTCGAGATAAAATAGTTTAAAAAATTAAAATTTGCATCTTTTGGAAACGATTTTGTTAAATCCGCTTTATTTATTTAATCAAGTATTCGTGGAGTAATAGAAAGACGAAAATACAAAATTTAAAAAGATAAGCGAATAGAAACTATAAAAACATTTGTATTTTTACTTGATAATACACACACTATTATCCGAATTTTTATCTAGGAAGTAATATCTACAAAAAAATTATAATTAACAGGAAAAAATCTTACAAATAAATTAAATTTTAATGTTTTGCCTTTTGATAAAATAATATTTTAAATATGGAAGGATTTTGATAGTTCTACTATTTAAGAAATAATTGACATTCGTCCAAAAAGTTCTTTTATAAAATATTCTAGTAATGCCTTGGATATTATATAAGAATTTAAAAATAGATAACTAGAAGATAAAAACTTCCATAATTTACTTGTCAATTAAAAAGCTCTAGCTAAAGTTTAGGCTATGATAAGAGGAAAACTAAAAAGATATGAATTCAAACTATTGTTAGAAAAAAGTAAAAATATGGATAAAGATATTGCCAATATTTCTAAAAAACTCGATATTTATTAACATAAAGTTTATTTTTTTAATTTACATTTTAATAAAGTCAAAAAAATACTTGCTTTAAAATGCAAAAAAAAAATTCCTTTGAAGATATTATTTCTCAAGAATAGGTTTTTTTTATATATATGTGATATAATATATTCAATATAATAAAAAGAAATTATATTCATATTTTAATATGAGTGACCTTAATTTTTACGGCAGAATATTACTTTAAAAAACAAGTCTTAAAATAGTAAAGGATTAATTAAAAATACAAAGTCCGAGAATAGAAGAAATAATCTCCAAATATTTAAATAGAAATTAATTAAAAATTAGGAGAAGATTATAGTATTAAGGATTAAACTTTAGAAACTAGAAAAATTTTTAATTAAAGAACTTTAAGATCATATATGAACAAAAGAAATTCCTTAATAAACTATTATCAATACGAAACTAAATAAAATGAAAATGTTATTGAATCAAAAATAGGTATTTTTATTTTATTTAAATTAATATATATATATATATATATATATATATATATATATATATATATATATATATATATATATATATATATATATAAAAGGGGATGATTATGCTAAATTAATTTAAAAAATATTCAGAAAATTTGTTAGCTTTAGAAATAAAAATATATTTTAAACCAAAAAAATTAAAGAACATGAAGATTTACAAATGCGAGCTTAAATGACTCGACCTTCTTCTGATTATTCGAAAGTTATACTTAATTTTATGAATGCTTTTGAAGATAATGCTAATGTCGAATAGGAACATATTGAAAAGCCTAAATAAGATGGTATTTTAATTGAAAAAGTAAATAAAATAATTAATTTTTTCTAAAAAAAATAAAAATATTTAATTTTTTATAAAAAATAAAATAAAAAATAATTAATTTTTCATAAAAAAAATAAATTAATAAAGGACTAAATATATAAAATTGGTGGAATTATATTCTCGTTTGATATATATGTAAATAATGATTATAAAAGCATTATTGTTGTTGGGATTATTTTAGATGATGAATAGAATACTTTAAAAAAAATTATTATAAATTAAAGTCTTTTAGCTTTAAAGGAATGGAACGAGAATATATTTAGATAATCATTTTAGGTTTAAATATAAATGTTTTATTATATTTTTATAAAAAATAAAAAAAAGGAATTAATTTTAGATTAATTAAGATATGATGGAATAAATTTATTTTTTTAATAAAATTTATAATAATTTTAATTAATAATCAGAAACAAACTAAGAAAATCTACAATTTAATTAAAATACTAATTAGAGAATATAAAGTTTAGTTGATTTAATAGATGGATAAAAGACTTATATTGAGCTTCTTACAATATAAACAAAATAAAATATATTTTATAAGATATATTTCAATATATCTTCTCTTTAATTTCATATTTAACCTTTTAATGAATAGTAAATATAATTAGGAAAAGGATATATCTTATATTTAACATGGTTTAGAAAAAACAATTTAAAGTAAATAGTAGAAGATAAAAATATTTAATAATTAAAGAAATTTTGGTAACCTATTTTTGAGGAAATTTGTGAATAAACCGAAATAATTAATTATGAAGCAAAAAATTAGTCGTGTAGTTATAATGTGGAAGATATTAAAAATAAAGCTGAAAGTATTATGGATGAATATTTTATTATTAAAGTCTAAAAAAATTGGAGGAAAAAACTACTTCTAAATAAACTAGAATAAGTTATTAATATACATTGCAACTAATAAATACATATTTATAATGAAATATTTATTATTAACTAACTTTATTTTAAAATTCAATATTATTTACTTAAATAATCAAATGAACTTAAACTTATTATTACTAAACTTCCTCGAAAATAAAATAAATTATAAAAAAAAGTTTTTTTTTTTTTTTCCGAAAAATAAAAATAATAATAATAATAAAAAGGTCATAAGAGTTAATTATTTAAAAACAAAAGAAAACTATCTTGCTTAGAAAAATTAAAAAAACAAAATCGCAAGAGATGATAATATTCCTTTATTTTTAACTGAAAATCAAGTAATTATATATATATTTATTTTACCAAAAAATAAAATTCTAATAGTGGGAAGATATTTAAGGATTACATGACAATAAATATTATTAAAAAATATTTAAATAGTTTATAAATTACCTCTAATAAAGGATGATTATATCATTTACATGCCAAAAACTACTTATTCAATGTTTTGATTAAAAAATTGTTATAGAAGAAGAGAAAAATTACATCTCTTAAAAAGATTAAAAAAAATTAAATTTAAGTAAATATTAAGTTCAAAATCTTTATCTAATAATAAAATCTGTCTGTTATATATAAAAATAATATAGGTAAAATTAATACAATATAATAATTATTTAAACAAAACAAAAAAATAGGTAATATAAAAAATAAGAATGGACATAAATTAAAATCTAAAGAAAAAATAAAAACATTTAGAAAACGAAAAATTAGGTCCTAAAGTTAAAAGAACATTTAAAATGATTTAAAATAAAATGTATATAGTAAATATATACCAGAAAGATAATAAATATACATTCGACTTAATAGAAATGGAAAAAAGACGAGAATCAAAAAATAAATATAATGTCCAAATGTAAAAAACTGAATCTTATAATAATAACAATAATACTTAATAACTATAAAATATTCGCCAAAAATAATTAACTATTAGAAATAAATAGACATCTAGTCAAAATTAAAAACACTTACTTTAATTAGAATAAGCTAATTCTTAAAAAAATAACGAAAACACTAAAAAACCTATAAAAAATAAAATCAGAGGATAATATTTATATAATTAAAATTAACTTCTTAATTCTTAGTCTAAGCCTTTTGCTGATTTTCTTCTTACAAAACTTTCTATTAAAGGAGCGTCGGAAATTTACTTTAAAGAAAATTAATATATTACTATTAAAAGTAATCATAATGCTTTACTTTAAGTAAATATACATATATATTTAATATTTTTTTTTTTTTTTTTTTTCAAATAAAAAGGAAATATAAGAACAAGATTAATAAATAGATGAAAATGCATAAATAGAATAAGTAGAATAAAAAATAGTATAAAATACAAATATTTCGAATGTAATACATTACGTAGAATGTTAAAAGGAAGGAAATCAAATTGTTTATAATGTTCTTTATTAGGGTGAAAGACCAAAACATGAAAAACAAAAAAACGTTAGGCATGGCAATAAGATGATGATATAGAAAACTAATAGGAAATTCAGTAAGAAAATTTAGTCTAAATAGATATAAACTTAAACTAAATAAAGAAATTATATCCCACCATAAATTCAAAATCGTAAAATTTAATGACAATAATAAGTGAGTAATTAATATAAGGAATATAAGTCAATACAGAAGGAAATATATAAATAGACAATACTAAAATAAATAATAATTGTGTTCAAATAACTGAAAATACACTCGATGTGGAAGCACTTAAAGAAGAAAACAAAAAAGATTATATGATAAATGATAAAGTAGAATAAAAGAAACCTGAACATAAGAAAATATTATTAAAATCAACAAAATTCTTTTCTAAAATTAAATATTTAATAATAATTTATTTAATAGAAAGAAAAATCCAAAAAATAAACCCGAATTCATACGATACAGTATTTGAAGAATATGAATAGTTATATTAAATAAACTGTATTAATCTATCTTCCAAAAATAATATAGAGCCTGTTGTTTGGGAAATTTCACCTGAGGAACTATTTATTATATCCGAAGGACTAAAAGAAAATATCGAGAAAGCCAGATTTTTAATGCATAGATTATAAATATATGGAAGAGATATTATTTTTGTTGTTAAATCTAAAGAAAATATAGCTAAAATAAAACCATAAAAAAACCTTTTTATAGTATATGAAAAGGCTTTAGATCCTATTTAAATACACTTTAAAGGAAAAATATATAGGAAAAATTATAAAGAATATAAATCGGAAATTAGGATAATTGGTAATGATAAAATTATACATAAATGTATTCCCGAAGAACTAAGAAATATGAATTAATATTATATTCTTTATTGTGTAGATACTAAAGATATTGACAGAATGTGGGAATTTATTGCCTGGAATCTTTAAACTTTTGAAAGATACTCAAATAAGTTTTAAAAATCATTATTTGAAAAATATTATAATGATTATTAAGAAATAACTATTGAAGTTATAGCAAAATTCTTCGATATTGATTTTAGTAATTAAAAAATTATCATGAGTTAAGGTGTTATTGAATATTTGGATAAAAATAGAAATTATTTATTATAAAAATAATAATTGAGAGATTATTAAAAAAAAAAAAAATCATAATGAAAAAAAAAAAATACATTTATTATATATATATATATTAATTCTTATTTTATTTTTAGAAATTTTTTCATTTACAAGATTATTCAATTAAATTCTTTAATAGATAATTATTTATTATTAGATATTTTAAATAAATTAAACCACATTCTCAAACGATTTTTACCTTCTACAGTAAAACAGAAATCATTATTATTTTAAACCTATAAAACAATAGAAACAGGATTCAAATTATTAGTTTTTTCGGCTTTAATTTTCCCATTTTTAACATTAAAAATACTCAATAAATATTAATCATTATAAATATACCCTATTCCCATATAATTTTCATTAACATTGACTATATTAATAAATTATATTAATTTAATTTAATTTTCTTATAAAATATTATCCTAGAATTTAATAAAAGAAACTAAATTAAACTCATATTTAGTGCTTTTTAAATATTACTCAAATACTGTAACTTTTAAACTTTTTGAAATTACAATTATAGCATTCTCATTGGTCTTCATTTACAAAATAGCATCGTCATTTTTCAAGAAAACTACATGTTAATAAATATCAGATATTTGATTAAATTCTTTATTTATTTTTGCAAAATAAACACTTCTAATGGTATTAAAATAAATAGTATTTTAATAATACTCAAAGCTTTTACATAAAGGGAACAATAACATATTAACTTAAAATAATTTCTAAACTAAACAATTTTTAAATGCAGATTATTATGAATCAATTTTCCATATTCTTATTGAATCTTGTATACTGAAAGTAGCAATAATTATCCTATTTATATAAGTTTAATTATTTTCTTCTCCAATGTTATTTTAGAATACTTATTGCTTTTTAACTGTTTACGTTTTAATATATGATTAGTTTTATTACATTTTTTAGTATTCTTATTAAATTCAGCTTTTAAATAACCTTCACTTATAAGTTCTATTTATTAAATTGATTCCTTATATTAATATATATATATATATATATATATATATATATATAAAAATATATATATATATATAAATATTATTATAAAAATATATATATATATTATATTTTTATATTTATATATATTATCATTTAAACTTAATGTAAATTTCTAAATTCCTATATCTCGTTTAAATTATAATTATCTGATATAATCCATAATTTTATTGAAGATTATCGACTTTTGTAGTTATTTTTTTCTCCAAGAGAAATAAATATTCCCTTAGTCTAAATAAAAGGTTTTAAACATAAAACTTTACCATAATGTGCTGGAATCGATATTTTTTATTAAATTAAAGCATTTTTAACAAAATTTTATAGATTAATAACCTATTATTAACTTTACTGATAAAACCACAATATAATCTTTCCATCTGATTATCCTGAAACTATAATATTCTAATTAAGGATAAAAGCACATATTATTTCTACATTAGAGTCTATTTATATTTCTGCCTAAAGTTAATTTTTCTAACTTATATCTTTGCTTATACTATTTCCAGTTACATATAAACATTATTGCATTATATTAATTTATTAAGAATTTTAAATTGTGTTTTTATTTAAATAAGGAGGACTATTTTATTTATTTTTTACATTTTATTCATTATTATTTCTATTTATATTATTTTTTTAAATAGGTTTATTAAAATATAAAGATTTAATTAAATCTTAGTTCATTTACGATTTTATAGGGTTTGTTTATTCTTATGTACATTAATTATTAAATGAAAATCTAGGTTTTTCTTATTATAAATCAGGTAAATATTATAAAGTCCTAATAGATCTAATAGATTATGATCTCTTATTTTAGGATTCCAAAGACTTTAATTTTTAGGGAGAAATTTCTAAGTTTTATTAACTTCTATATTATTATTTTAAGAAGAAGACGGTTATTTTATAAATTCTTAAAAAATACTTTGATTAGAATTAATTGTTTTCTTTGTTTTTTATTCGTAGTCTGTTTTTATATTTTATTATTATTATTTTTAACTACTTTATGAATAATTTCTATTTTTAATTAATTTTTATATTATTAATAATTTTATGATTATATTGTAAAATGGCTTTTCTCTATTAAATTATTAAAATTTTTTTTTATTTAATCTATTTCGATAATTTATTATTCTCGAAATAATATAAAAAGTTTATCGAGTTCAGAATTAAATTTATCTAATTTTTCTTAACAGTTTTCAATTTCTTAATTTCCTGTAATAAATTTCTTTAATGAGTTATCAATTTTATCCTTTTATTTATTTGTTTTTTTTTTTTTATTCTTTATATTTATAATATATTTTACATAATTATTTTCTGCAGAATTTATATTTTATAATAATTATTCAACTGATCTTTATTATTCTCTTATCAAAGCTTATTCTGATAAATAGTTATCTAAAATATTAGATAAAGAGTCCTATATATTTTTTTTTATTGTATTTAATTACATATTTATTTATTTTATTATTGTATCAATATGATTTTATAAAGAAGATTAAAATAATGTATTGAATTAAGATTTTAGTTTATCAGAAAGAAATAAAAAAGATTATTATTTATTAGTACTTAATGGATTTTACTAATATATATTATAATTTAAAAATGAATGTAAATTTTCATATTCATTAATTTAGAGTTCTTATATGCATGTTTTACAAAGGAGATTTCTTTTGTTTTCTGAAAAATAATTTATTAGTTGATTTTCATGATAAATACAATAAATTTAAAATGAATTTTTACAAAAAAATTTCATTTTTTCGTTATTTTTTTAAATTTATATATATATTTTAATTGGATATTAATTTAAATTTAATCTATATATAAATATCCTCTTTTTAGTATAAAAAATAATTTTTTTTTTTTTTTTTTAAATTAATATATTTTATAATTTTAAATATATTTTAATTATATAAAGTTTAATCCAAAAAAAATAAAAAAATTATCAACAATCTTCATTACAATATTAATAATAATCTTCCTTATATTTATAATATTAACTAGAATATTCAAATTACTCTTTTAAGCAAGAACTAATCCCAGACTCACTAATTTAAGATGATAATCCAGTTTAACTATTCGATTAAATTTATTTATTTTATTAACTATTTAAATAATCTTTCTATATCATTAAATTTTCCATTTTATAAGGATTATCATTTGAATCGCAATAATAATTTTCATAATTAGGTTCTTTACCAGACTTTACATTAGTAATAGCAACTTTTAATTACTTATAACATTTTTTAACAGCATTTTTAGCAACACTTAAATCAGTTTCAATATCTTCATCCCAATCCTTTTTTATTTAAAATGTAAAAAAGATAAAATAATCAATAATTTTTTTTTTATTACTTAATTAAGAATTACTTATTAGCAATTCTTTTTAATTCCAATATCTTCATCTTTATAAAGCCTAAAATTATGAAAAGCTTAACCGGCTTATAATTAGATGGTATCTTCATTTAGTTTTATTTTTTAATATAATCCTGGTTTTTTATAATTTGTTTCCTGGTTTTAAAATACATCTAATTCTTTATTATTTATTAGTATTTCTTCCCTTTCTTAAGTATCTTTTTTTTAGGTTTTTTCGTTGTAATTTGACATATTTTTTTATTTTATTTTTATTAATTTTTTGTTTATCTAAATATTACTATATTTTAATTTTAATGCAAATATAAACAAGTATTGTTTAATTTTATTTATTTTAGCTTGAAATAAAAAGATTAGTAAAAAAGAAGTAAAAAATATAATTATAATATAATAAAATATTTATAATTATTAAATAACAAAAAAATAAAAATAAAAATATTAAAAAAAAATAATAATAATATTTTTTTCATTTACTATTTTGAGCATTATTATTTAAATTTTTATTATCTTTTTGTAATTTCAGCAATTCTTTTTTTTTCATTTCATCAATCTTAACTTTTTCTATTTTTTCTCTTTTTGCTTTTCTAAAGAAACTCCCGAATTTCTCCGCGAATTTTTCAGATGGTTCACTAACTTTTTCACAATAAAAAACCGCAGTTTCTTTATAAAGACTATCTATTTCCTTAATTTTATTATCATTTAAATTAATTCTCTATTCGATTTCTGAAACTAATCCTTTTAATTTTTCACTAATAATATCTTAAGGTAATTCCGTTTATGAAGCAATAGCTTTTTACATACTTCTGAATTATTTTTTAATTTCATTAAGATCGGTTACCAGTATAGATATCGGAATAGACTCCAAACATTATAAATTTTCCTCTTCCTATTCAGTAATAATCAACCCGAATTTTTTTTCTATAATTTCCACAACATACATCATAAGTGTAGTTCTATTATCTTTCATTTTAATTTCACTTAATTTTAACAAAGTATCTAATTTAAACCCATAAGTGCCTCCTCTAATAGATTATCCGTTTAAATAATTTCCTATAGCAAGTACATATTATAACATTTCTTTTATTTTCTCACTTTTTTTCAAGAAATTAATCCCATCACTCATTTTTTTTACTTTCGGTTCTAAATCGGTGAACATTTCTTCATATGTCTTCGCAAATAAAAGCCCTTTTATTCTATCATGATATCCTTTTACTTCTTTAATTTCCAATATAAATCTTTCTGGGGTTGCCAATTAATCTATTTACCCACCTCCTTCTATATAGATAGAAACTTAGTCACATTCTTCTTTATTTGGTGCTATGTTATTTAATGATTATAAAGTACTTAATGTTAATATTTTTTCGTCTACTGTTAGAATAGCATTAGCCATAATTGGCGGAGACATTCTTAATTTTTATAATATTATTTCTAAAACTTTAGTTCTATCTGGCTAAATTAAACTTATTTTTTTTATTATTTATACAGCAGCGGCAGATCCTCCTGCTTTAGTATTTGCTTATTTTATTTAAGATTATGTAATTAGAGCAGGTTTCTCGAATTATTCATTCAAAAATTATTCGTCTAGTTTTACTTGTTCATCATCAACAATTTCCCATATGGTATTTTTAATGTTATTAGCTTGTACTTAGTTCCATAATAAGTTCTTCATTTATACAGGAGGGTTTCTCTTCTTTTTTGCTACAACACCACCCATTTATGGAATTGATCCTGGTAATCCGGGTATTCCACCTGGAAAAGATGGTAATCCTCCTGGAGGTGGTGGTAGTCCTCCTGGAGGTGGTGGTAGTCCTCCTGGAGGTGGAGGTAATCCTCCTGGAGGTGGTGGTAATCTTCCTGGTGGAGGTGGAGGTAATCCTCCTGGTGGAGGTGGTAATAAGCCATTAGGAATATGGGGTATTCCAACAGGAGGTGGGGGTATACCTCCAGGAGGTGGGGGTATACCTCCAGGTGGAGTTGGTATACATCCAGGTGCAGATGGTATTCCAAAAGGAGGTGGGGGTATACCTCCAGGTGGAGTTGGTATAGATCCAGGAGCAGATGGTATTCCAAAAGGAGGTGGGGGTATACATCCAGGTGGTGGAGGTATATTATTTTGAAGAGGGGGTATTGAATTGGGAGGAGGAGGTATTCCCATAGATGGTGGTGGAGGTATTCCAATAGATGGTGGTGCAGATATTCCCATAGATGGTAGAGGAGGTACTCCCATAGAGGGTGGTGGAGGTATTCCCATAGATGGTGGAGGAGGTACACCCATAGATGGTGGAGGAGGTACTCCAATAGATGGTGGTGGAGGTACTCCCATAGAGGGTGGTAGAGGTATTCCAATAGATGGTGGTGGAGGTGTTCCCATAGATGGTGGTGGAGGTATTCCAATAGATGGTGGTGCAGATATTCCCATAGATGGTGGAGGAGGTACTCCCATAGATGGTGGAGGAGGTACTCCCATAGAGGGTGGTGGAGGTATTCCCATAGATGGTGGAGGAGGTACACCCATAGATGGTGGAGGAGGTACTCCAATAGATGGTGGTGGAGGTACTCCCATAGAGGGTGGTAGAGGTATTCCCATAGATGGTGGAGGAGGTACTCCCATAGATGGTGGAGGAGGTACTACTATAGATGGTGGTGGAGGTACTCCCATAGATGGAGGTGGAGGTATTTCGATAGATGGCGGAATAGTAGTATTAGGAATATTATTTTAAGAAGGTTGAGGTTAAATAGTATTATTAGATTAATTTGTATTATTATTATTATTAATATTTGTAGATATTTAAGTAATTTTTGATTAATACTATAAATTATAAAATTAAAATAAATATATATATTAAATATATATATATATATATATATATATATATATTATAATTTACATGATTATTTGTAGATTCGATTTGAGATTTTAATTCATTATTTTCTTAAATTAAATCATCAATTTATTTTTCCTAATCTTTAATTTTATTAATTTTTTCTTCAATTTCTTTTACTTATTTATTTTTCTATATTTACAAACTTTATATTTTTTATTTAAATTCTGTAATTTATAATCCTAAATTTTCACATTGTTTTTGAAAATCTTAATTTTCATTTATTTTATTATTATTATTTTAATAATCATCACTTATAAAACTTTATTTTTTTTCTTAATTAATATCCATAATCATATTTTATAATTATTCTTCTAATTATATATTTAGTTTTCTAAAATTATTATATTTAGTTTATTCTTCTGTTAAATTAAAATTTAATTATTCAATTTCCTTTTTAAAATTTTCATTTTCATTTTTTAAATTTTCTATTATTTAAGAATTTTCCTTTTTTTCTTTATTTAAAATAATATTTTTTCCCAATTCTTCATTCTTATCTTTTATTAATTTATTAACATCAATCTATAAATTATTATTTTAAGTTTCTAATTCCTATATTTTTTTCACAAAAAAATCCACACTTTTATAATCTTCAATATATTAACTTAAATCTTTTTCATTTAATTCTATTTATTTATTATTGAATGTACAAATAACTTATTATATATTTATTAAATACATCCATTAGGTGTGGAGAAAATTTTAGATAAAACCTTATCTAAAGTAGTTAATATTCTTTTGGCTTTATCTTCCTCATCTGATAATAATAATAATTTTTATAAAGACCCTATTAATTAATCAAAGCAATCGCTCGCGAATGCTTTTTTTCTAAGTTTTCCAATTATATTTTCTAAGCTATTCCCTTCATTATCCTTCATTATATATTCATTTTCATTATTTGCTTCTTCTTCTAAATTAATATTCAATAAAGTCTTAATATCTACTTAAACGCTTTTTAATAATTTCTTGAATATTTTATTGTCATCTTAATCTAAAACTATTTTCAGTTCATTTTCTTCAACTAAATTTTACTAACTTTAAATTATACTGTCTTCCCTGTTTATGACACTGTCTTTTTCAATTAATTCTAATGCTATATTTTCATTTCCTGAATCATCTGTATCATTTTAGATGCCATCTTTTATTTTTTCTTCATATATACTTAAATCTCCTAATATATATATTTTAATATATATTATTTATCAAACTTAATTTTATTTTATTTTTTAAAAAATTACTTTTTATTTATTCATAATCACATGAATTTTAAAAAGAGTAATTATTTGAATTTTGTTTTTTTAGAGCCTTTCTTATTTCTGAATCAATTCCTTATTTTGTACAATCTTATATAGCATATCTTTACAACCTTATTTTAACACTAATAATCTTTAAATAAAATAAAAATATATAATATATTATAAGTATTAAATAATTAAGTTTACTTCAAGAGCATTTTTAAGGCCAACTTCATATAATTCTTATCTTATAAGTCTTGCTTTTTATTTATTTTAAGGCACAGTAAGAAATTCAATAAGAAAAATAATAGTGTTTCTTATAAGGACGATATTGTTAGAATCTTTTAAGATATCAATAAAAATCTAATACCTAGTTTTTAATTCTAACTTTTTTTTCAATTCACTAAACCCTTTATTAATTTATTCTATTTATTCATCTCCTTTATTCATAAATAAAGAACTAATTTAATAAACTAAACAACTGACAACTGGGTGTAAAGGATTTATACATTAAACAATATTTTTTAAGCAATTTTCCGTTTTACAAAACAGGTCAATTGCCCCAGAAAAAAACTACAAAATGAACTAAATAAATTATAAAATATGAATTAAAACATCAAAATTGCCATTTTGTGTACTTTTTATTTCCTATAAACTTAATATTTCTGATATTGTTTATGGTCCTTTAAAATTTTTGAAGTCTTTCCACAATTCTTCCTAATTAGTTTCATTTTATATATATTACCAAAAATTTTTTATCTCATAAATACTTAGGCTTTCTTTTAATCTTAATAAATATTTCTCCATTTAAGATTTCATTATATTTTCACTACATTTACCTTCTTATATTTACTGTTATTTAACAAGTAATCTCCATTTATATTTGTTAGGGAGATTTTGAATAATTTTTTTATTATTTTCATCAACAATTAATTGTTTTAGAAACTTTTAAAATTAATCTAATAATTTTGAATCTGAAGGAATTTTGTATTTAGAAAAACGATTTTTATTCTTTAAATTAGCAAATATTATTTCTATTTCTTAATCAAATTCTTGTACTCTATATCTTATTACTTAATCTAATTCTGGTTTTTGGGTTGTATTACCCATTTTTTTTTAATTTTTTCTTTTTCTTTTTATTTTTTTTTTCTTTTTTTCTTTTTTTTCTTTTTTACTTTTCTTTACTTTAAATTTCTTTTAATTTTTTTTATTTTATTTTATTTTATTTTACTTTATTTTTTTTTATTTTTTTTATTTTATTTTATCTTATTTTATTTTATCTTATTTTATTTAAAACAAAAAAAATTGACGTATTTTTTTTAAGAAAAATTATTTAAATTTATCATTTATTAAATATATATTTTAATAAATTACTTATAAAACATTTTTTTATTAAAAAATCATATTTTTAATTATTAATATAAAGTTATAATTTATTCTTCGATACTTATTTCTAAGTCTATATCAATTTTATTTAAATTTTCTCTTAATTCCAATTTTTTTTATTCATTCAAATTGTTTACTCTATAATAAATAGCTAAATATCTATATAAATAACGTACCGAAAACATATTAATGTCTTCTTCTGTTTTATTAAATTTATCATTTTTAAGTTACTAATATTCTTATTTCCTTTGATATTTTAATACCAAAATATTATTTAGAAGCCAGCCATTAAGTTAATCTCTTTAAATTATTATTTAGTCTATACTATTATTTTCATTCTCAATTTCTATTTAATTAATTACTCCATAAGCAGGATAAAAAAATTAAATTAACTCTTTAAAACTTTTTTTATATTTTTTTTTGTTTCATTTTTTTTTTTTTTAAATACTTTTTATAGAGTACTATTAAGCTTTTGTTTTAAAAGTTTTATTTTTACAAATACTTTTCTATATTTTTTTTAAAATAACCTATTGAGTTTCTTTGATATAAATTTTCATTTTTTTTGTTTTATTTTTTAATATTTTTTACATTTCTCCCTTTTATGATAATCTGTTACTTTTCAAAAATATATCTAGTATTTATTTCATAATTAATTTTCTAAATCTAGTAAATATTTCAACAACTCCGCCTTAAATATTACTTTTTTACATTTATTTAAAATATATATATATATATATTTACTTAAAAGTTAATCATCTTTAAAAACTTCAAAAATAACTTTACGATCTTAATAATCATTTTTTTTAGTAATTCTTCTTCTAAAATTAATTTTTCCTTATATTAATAAATATATAAATATTATTAAACAAAACTAAAAAAAAATGAAATAAATTACTTTTAATTATTATTCTAATCTTAAATTTTATTTTTACAATTTTTCCATTTAAGCATTATTTTCTCTTAAATTATTTTGTAAATCATTTACTTTTTCCTATTTTTTTTAAAAAAAAATAAATTAATAAATAGACTGTATTTATAAAAAAATACATCAAAAATTAACATCTATTTTTCCAATTTTTAATTTAATTCTTTCAAAGCCTTATTCTTTTTTATTAAAATTTATACCTTAGAATACTTTATATTATTTATTATTTTATACTTCAATCATAACAGGAACTTTTTAAAGTTTTAATTTTAATTCATTTTCTTGTAAAACTTTACTTCTAATAAATTTTAATTCTAACTATTATTCTTCTTCAAGCTATGCAATTTTATTTTTAAAATCTTTTATTATTTATTCTTTTTCTCTTATTTACGATTTCAACCTTAATATTTAAATATGAGTACTTTCAATTACTTCTTCTTTATTTTAATTTAATTCATATATATTACATTTTTCCATTAAACTATCAATTAATTTATTCTTTTGTAATATTGTTTCTTCATAAAATTTTATAACTTTTTACCTAAGTTAATAACATAATTTTATTTTAAAAAAAAAATAATATAAAATGTTACGTATCCATATCTTATTATTTATGTAATTAATTTATTTTTATTAATTCTTATTCTAAAATTAAAACCTTTTTTTAATGTTTTATATTTTAAAAGTTTTATTCTTTAAAAAAATTAAAAATTTTACTTTTTACTCATCACTTATATTTGTTTAATTCATTTAAAACTGTAGAAATTAATATTTTTAAAAATAATTTTATAATTAATTTAAAAAACTAAATTAAATATTATTCCAATATTTAAAGAGTATATGTTTATGTATATACATATAGATATATTTATGTATATTAATATAGATATATATATGTATATACATATAGATATATTTTTCTATTTAAAATATAACAAAAACTATAAATATATATAAATTATATTGTTATGGTTAAACAATTGAAGATAAAAAGTTATTTTTATTCTTCTTTCATATATAACATTAATTTATGAAAATACATAGATTATTAACTATGTTTTTAGTTTTTAAATATTGCATTATATGTAAAAATTATACTAAATTAAATTAAAAAAAATAAACTTTTTATTTAGATTATGGTATATTATACAAAAAAAAATATATATATATTTATTTTGGTAGTTAAATTATTGCATTTAAAAATTTATTACTAATATTTAATTTTATTTTTTCAACATAAAATAATTATATATATTGAAATATTTAGTAGCTTATTCCATTTTTTTCTTTTAAATATATTAATTAATGAATTTTATTTACTCTTATATTTCATTTTAAAATAAATTCATATTAATTTTATTTAAAAAATTATTTTTTTAAAATTTTGTTTATTACACTTATAATTAATTTTATATAAAAAAATAAAAATTTTACATTTTAATTTCAAAAAAAAAAAATAGAAAAACATAAATTATACTAAATTAAAATATGAACTCATAAAAAACTAAATAAAAGTACTGGAAAAAATTTTAATTAAGTGATCAAAATACATAATCTCCAATTTAAAGATGGGGTCATACATTAACAGCATTAAATAAAAGATAATTATTACTTTTTGGTGGTTATTAAGGTATTTTTTAAAAAGATATAAAATATAGTCTTTTTTATTTTTAACTAAAAAAAAAAAAAAAAAACTCAAAATAAAGAATCTAAATATTTAAATGATACATGGATTCTTGATCTATATTCCAAATCTTGGAATGAAATCCTCTCCAACAATATCCCAGAATAACGTTCTAATTAGAGTGCTTGTTATTCATAATATCTTAATGCGTAAAAATTATTTTTAATTGTCTTTATATACAAATATTTATTTTAAGAGTTTATATATTCGGGGGTGGAAGTTTTAAAAAACAAAGATATAATAATATATATAAATTTGATATATAAGAAAAATAATGGCATAACGTATTAGTAAAAGACTAACATGAGTTAATGAATAGAACATATCATTCAGGAGATTTATTTTAAAAAAAGTATATTGCAGTTTATGGAGGTGAATCGAATGTAGACTTAGATGAATTTACTGTTATTAAATTACCAAAAAAGAATTAAAAATATGCAGAATTGTAATTAAAAGAAAAAATGCCAAATATACAAATATTAATTTTTTTTTTTTTTTTTTTTTTTTTAATAAATATAAAAATAAAAATTTAAATTTTTAAATATAAATATATATTTTTTAAATTTATTATTTTGTAATTTTTTTTAAAAAAAAATAATTAATAAAAAATATAACAGTGTAATTCCTCAGTTTAAAGGAAAAATTCCACCAAAAAGAAAATTTCATGCCAGTTGTATTCTAAAAAATAACAAACTATATATATCAGGAGGTTTTGTAGGAGACTATGAATGTTTTGAGTAAAAAATAAATAAAAAAAATTAAAAATAAGAAATAAAAAAAGCGATATATGGGAACTAGATTTAAATAAATTTAAATTTTAAAAAAAAAGTGATTAGTTTTTAGAATGGAAATAAATAAATAATCGTTATAATATATTTACTCCTAGATGGGGTCATTCATAGGTATATATTAGGGATTAAATATTTATATTTGGAGGACGAAAAAAAGAAGAAAAATACGATACTATAATATATAATACTAAAGAGGATAAATTTTAAGTTTTATGTTAAAGTTATTCTCACTTAAAAAGAAAAATGTCATCTGCAATAGTAGGAGATATAATTATTTATTTTGGAGGGTACAATGGAAAATATTATAATGATATACATTATTTAGATACTTTTTATTGTAATAATATCATTTCTTAATAAATATATAAAGAAAATATTATGAAAATACATTTTTCCAATATTTAATAAATAATGTAAAATAATCAAAAAGGTGATTTAGAATTATTTTTTAAAAATTTTTCTATAAAAATACATAAGATAATTGTATTGGAGAACATTTTTAATTAAAAAAATGCTTATTTTTTGAATATGTTATCTAATAATTCTAAAATAGATTTCACAAATTACGATTTTGATTAAGATTTTATAGAAAAAACATTCATAAATTTTATTTATTTCAATCTTCTGGATTATTCTTAACTAGAAAATACCAAAAATAAAGAAAAACTAATAAAATTGGCCAAAGAAATTTAATTCTAAACACTTCTTGAGTGTATATTGTAAGAATAAAAAGATGAATAAATCAAAAGATAAATAAAATATGATATTTTTAATAAAATTTAATTTGAAAAAATGTGTCAATATTCAGATGAAATTTAATTGAATTTTTATGTTTTATAAAATTAAAATTTTCTATATTCACAAAATTTAATTTATCAATAATTTAATGATGCTATATTATTTTGCGAAAATACTTTTTTATTTGTGAATAAAAAATTATTGAGCCATTATTCTTTTTATTTTATGAATATTTTCAATTAAGGCTTTATTGAAAACTCATATTAAATTGTTAATTTACCTTTTATTTCTTTAAAATACTTAAAAATAATTTTAAATTATATATATACCAATCGAGTCATCCTTTCTTTCGATCTCAAACTTTAAGATTGGATAAAAATTTTCGAATATTCATAATACTTTGCAATAAATACATTATAAATGGTATTTTTATAAATATTTATATGAAAAAAAAAAAATTATATATTAATTTATTATTTTTAAAATTTAGATATGTGAATATTCCCTTATAAATTTAATAAACATTAAAAATATTGATTATTTATTATATATTTCAAAAAAATAATAATATGAAAATCTATATAATGAATGTATATTTAAAAAACTTTATTATTATAAAATTCTAGATTTTTCTCCATAATTAAAAGTGGATAAAACATATAAGCTAATAGTTAAAGATATAAAAAAAATCATTAAAAACACTAAAGTTTATATAGAATAGATTTATCTTAAAGGCGATTAATAAATTATTTTACTTTAAGATATTACTTGCTTTTGTATATAGGAGATCTATGAGTAGAAGGAAATTAATTTTGACTTTGAAAAAAATGAATTAAAAAAAATAGATTTATAATTACAATAATATATGATTAATAATTAAAATTATTAATTAGATTTTTATAATTAGTTTAATTAATCGTTCATATAATATCATAGTTAAAAAAGTATTGATGATATTGAAAATAAAGAAAATATTTAAGATTTTAATAATTAAAAAGAAATTAATAATGAGGATATTTAAGATTGTCTCTAAAATAAAATTAAGCCTTTTTTAAAAAAATAAAAAGAAAATAATAAAAATGAATAAATGTGAAAAAAATAAAAAAATAAAAATATAATAACAATTAAAATAAATATATTTTAAAAAGGTATGATAAAATATTATTTTTATCAAATTAATTTATTAAATTTTTTTTCTTAGTTTATATATATTATTTCTTAAATTAAAAAATAAAAATTTTATTAAAAAAAAAAAAAAAAAAAATAAGAAAAAAAAAAAAAAAAATTACGTTAAAGATAAATAATATAACAAAAAAACACGAAGGACTAATAATATGGAGGATAAAGAATATTTAAAATATTTATAAGAACTATTAATATATGGTAACTAATAATAAAAAATTGCAGGCAACCATATATTATAAGAATTAGAAAAACAGAAACAATTAAAAGTTCAAATAGAAAAATATTAACATGATCCAATAGTATAAATAGAATTAGAAAAATCGAAGCGTAAAGCAGTCCAAGACATAGAAAAAAAATTTAAATGTTCCTAAACAAATCATAATTATATATACCCTCGTATTTAATAAGAAAATAATTATGTCTCACATAATAATTCTCTAGATGTAGATTTTTACAATTTAGCAAATTAAAATAAGAAGAAATTGAAAAAAAACTTAAGCAATAACAATATCTTACTATCTCCATAATAAAAAATACTTAGTTCCTTAATTTTAAATTAATAATAAGAAAGTGCTAAAAATAAAAATCTCAAATTTGATTAATAATCTCCTTAAACAGTTTTCAAAAACTCATAAAGCGATAATTTATAAAAATATTTAAAAAACTTTGAAAATAAAAGTAAAAAAAATACATAAAATAATAACAATAATAATTAAAATAATAATAGTAATTTAAGAAGTTCTGAAATTCTTCAAAAAGAAGGCTTTTAAACAAATTTAAAATAAGATTTTTCACATCTAATAGAAAAAATCCAAAAGTCTATTCTTTATCAGAAATAACCCTAAAAAAATAATAATAATAAAAATAATAATAATAAATAATAGAATATACATATTTCAGAAATAAACAAATCAACAAATATTGTAAACGAATCTTAAAATTCTTAAAAATAATTAAAATAAAGTAACTCTTAACTCCTATTTATTAAAAAAGCTTAAAAAAACTTTGAATAAGTTAAAAATTATAAAGGAAAACAACCTTAAAAAACAAATAATTTAAATATTTTGGAAAAAAATGGACTTAATAATATTTATATGAAAACCTAATCAAATATTTAATCTTCTTTTTTAGCAAATAAATTACTAAAAAGTACACATAAAATAGAAAAACCAGACTTTAATTTAATATAAAACAGTGCAATCAAAAATATCTAAAATAAAATATATAAATCTCCTATTACATAGAGTTAAAATTATTTTAAGAAAAATTGCAATAATGCAAGATTAAATACTGAAGATTTTTAAACAAATAAAAAAGACATAAACAGTAATTAATAAACATATTATTAATATAATAGTTCATTTATAAATAAAAATATTAATAACAATGATATTTGTAAAAGTTTTGAAACTAAAAAAAATAAAAATATTATAAATAGGAGCGGATTCTTAAATATAGCAAAAACCTCACAAAAATTTAAAAAAAGTATGTATAATACATATTAAAAAAATAAAACTGAAGCTTCTAATAATTATGATAAAAATAGTAGCTCTTAAGGAAAATAAAATGATTCGAATAGAATTTCAACTAATAAGATTAATTATAATGTTCTTAATTCTTTTGCTAATATTAGTTAGCTAAACTTACAAAGTAAAATTGTTAAAAACAACAATTAAAATAGTAATAATCAGCCTAATTATTAAATTAAATAATTGATAAGTCAAATTACTAAAAATTATAATAATATTAATAGCAATATTAATAACAATATTAATAATAATAATTTTAGCTCAATAAATTAATTTATTACTAATAATAATAATAATAATAGTCCATTTATTAATTGCAAAAATTTGTTATCAGTAAGTAAAAATGCTCTTATAGGCTTAAATAAATATAAATCGATAAAATATGATAGCTAATAATATAAATTATTGTAAAAAAAATGAAAAATTTTCTAATAAAATATATTAAATTATATTTCAAAAAATAAAAAATAGTTTTTATAATTTAATATTATATTTATATCAAAATATAATAATATAAATAAAATAATTTATTTATATATTTTTAAATATTTAAATTATATTTTTTTATAATAATTTTTTTTTATTAAAACAAATTTAAATTCACTATTTCAAATATTAGATAATATTATTTTTGTTGAAATAATATTTTTTAAAAGAAATATATAGATATATATTAGTATTGTTTTTCTTTAAGCTTATATAATTTTATTGCTTAGTAATAAATAGGAAAATATTTAATTACTTTTATTTTAATATTTATAACTTATCCTAAATCATACATTTTATATATATTTATTTAACTAATATACTATATATTTAAAAAAATATTTATTTAATTTAAAATTAAAAATATATTGAATTTTTTTCTAATTTGATTTTCAATATATATATAATAAATATATCCTCAAAAATTCAACATATTTTAAAACATATAATTATTTATATTTATATTAGAATCTGATAATGCTTATATTAAATATATAAATTTCACTACTTTAATATTAATTTATAGCTACGTTAAATATGCTTTATATTTGAATATTATTTAAGAATTAGGATATTTAGATATATGAAGCCTTTCTGTTTTTAATCTCAACATAATGCTATATTAAAATTTGGATTAAAATTGTTCTCTAAAAACTTTCAAAATTAAGAAGCTTATAATGGATTAATTCTTATGTAAAAAATTATTATTTTTTTAGTATTATTAATTTTGATAAAATATATATTAATATACGTCATAATTTTAGGCGTATATAAATATCTAATAATTTTTTAATATATAATAAAGAGATATTTTTTTTATTTATATTATTAGAATCTATTTTTTTTTAAAGGAAATATTAATTAACTAAATATATTTTTTTTAAAAAAAAAAGAAAACTAGATATTGTTAATTTTAATATGCAATGAAATATAATTTAGAATTATATATTTTTTTTATTTTTATAAATTAAAATATATTAAAATTTTATTATAATTAAATTTTTTATATATAATTTTTTAGTAAAAACACTTTCACTATATTTATATATTTTTCAAAGATTAATTTTCTATAAGATACTGATTTTTTAATTTATACTTTCTTTAATTAATTAGTTTAAATATTTATCTTTTTTAGGTATAAAATCAGGCTTTATTTATTTTTTTAATAATTTTTCCCATGAAAAATTTCTAAATAATTCGTGATTTTTTAATTATTAAAATGTAACTTTTTATCTTTTGTCGCAACTTTTTTATAACAATAAAGAAACAAAATCAATAGCTACTTTTTTCTTTTTATAAAAAATAAGGAAACTAAAGTTTTTTTCTTATAATATTTTGATAAACCATAGAAGGATTTTAATTATCGAAATCAAAAGGTACAAAACCACATAAAAATTCATAAGAAATAATTCCAAGACTCCATAAGTCCACATAATAAGAATAAGATTTTGCTAAAATAACTTCAGGAGCCATATAAAAAGCAGTTCCAATAATAGTTTATGTCCTACCTAAATAAAAATAAAACTAATATTTTCTTTTTTAAAAAATAAAATAAAATACCAAAAGTATTTTTATCTAGAAATTTACAAGTACCCATATCTACTAATTTAATATATCCGTCTTTATCTATCATAATATTTTCTGGTTTTAAATCCCTATATATGATATTATTCTTATGTAAATATTCTAAACATAAAATTAATTAAGCAATATAAAATTAACATCTTGTGATTTTAAAATTTTAGCAATCATAAAGCTAAGAACTCATATCATCTCCTTAAATATATTCATTTAAATATATATAGTTTTCATTATAATTAAAAAATTTAATATGTTAAACAATAAATTAGAATTTAACATTTCTTTATACATATAATTCTTATAATAAATGTTTTTTTATATTTTATTAGTTAACAAAAATATTACTAACCCATTTTAAACTAAAGATTTACTTATTTATTCTAATTGATATATTATAAAATTAATATTAATAATATGTTAATATATAAATATATTATTTTATATTTATAGAATATATTTTTTTTTACATATCGTAAGCTAAGTATACTTTTCCGAATTAACCTTATCCAATTTATTTTACATAGATTAATTTATTTATGAGAATTTTATCATACATTTATTTTTGTATAATTTATGAATTTTATTTTAAATTATCTACTTAATTATTTAAATAATGATCAAATACAAAGTTTATAGATTTTAAAAGATAAAAAACTAATTTGGTAAGATATTAATTACTTGTATAATTATTTTTTATATATTTATTTTTTTTAAAAAAAGGAGAATTTGTATCATTTATAAACTCTGTCCTCTCGTAAATTGAGTTATTTAAATCTGTTTATTAGGTCATCTATTAAGAAAGGTTAGATGTAACTTTTTTAAACAATTTCATATATTCTTATTAATTAGAGCCTTAGTTAAATTGAAAAAATGTTTGTTGTTACATTTAATTAATCTTTTATTAATTTTTATTATTTTATTTTTTTAATATATAATTAAAAAAAAATATCAAATAAGCAATCATAATAATTTACATATTATTAAAAAATTTAATTGTTAATGAAAAAAAATTAAATATTATTCTAGAAATATATAATACATAATATGAAATAATACATAAAAAAAATATTTAATTAAAAATTATATTAGCTAATAATATTAAAAATTTTATTTATTATAAAATATAAATAAAAGAATTTCTATAAAATCATTTTTTATTAATATAAATAAATTTATTAAATAAATTATTTATATAAATAAAATATAAAAAATAATATACAAATTTTAATAAAATATTATAATTATAAATAATTATCAAAATTATATATAAATTTATATATTACTAAAATATTAATTATAATTTTTAAAATAATATCATATATTATGAAATAATTTATTTATTTAATTTAATAAATAAAAACTATTATTTAATAATAAAGTAAAAATATACATTCAAAGATATTATTATTATTTTATATATATATCAAATTATTTTTATTATGAAAAAATGTATATATGTTATTTTTTGACATTGCAATTAGATTAAAATTTTTATCTTTTAAATTAAAGTTTATTAATATAATATTCTATGTATATATTTTATCAAAATATTTTAAAATAAGTTAAATATTGTTGTAGTGTTAGTAAATTACAATAGAAATTAGAAATTTTATTTATTAAAAACATTATAAATTTTCTATAAATTAATTAAAAAAATGTATATAAATTGTATTTTAACCTATTTTTTAAAATAAAATAATATTTTTTATTTTATTTATTTATTTTATATATTTTAATGTATTTTTTTTTAAATACAATTTTAAAAAAATGTATTATAGTCATTTTATTTATGTAATTGATTTTTTTTTTTAAAAAAAAACTATACTAAAAATTAATATATAAAAATAATTTTCAAATAAATAAATTATTAATTAATAATAATAACAATGTATGCAATTTATGTAAATTTAAGTTTTTATAAATATTCAATCAAGATTTTTAAAGTTTTATATTTTTGGTTTTGGTTTTTGGTGAATAAATAATTTATTTTTGAAAATACAATAGATATTCTAATAATAAATAAAAATATAATAAATAATAATTAATATTCAAAGTCGCTTTTTCAACAAACAAAATATATAAATATAACTAACTAAAGTAGATTAAAAAAAAAAAAATCTTTCTAATTAAAAATTAAATTGAAAAGATAATTCTTTTTTTATTATTTTTTTTTTTTTTAAAAGTAATTTATAATTCATAAATTCTAAATTTTGAATTTAAAAAACTATTTATTATTAAAAACTTTAACACAATTAATTTTATTATTATTAATTTATATTTTTTAATATAACTAATAAAAAGATTCTAAAAATCAGTAATTTGATTTAAAAATAATATTTATTTCAACTCCCAACAATTTCATAAAATGCATATTAAAAATGAATTTGATAAAGCAAAAATAATTTTATTTACTTTAATTTTTTTTTTTTTTTTGTTCATATATATTTTTAAAAAAATATAATAAAAACACATTTATTTTATAATTATAATATTGTCTCAAAAAAATAAAAAAATAAAAAAAAAAAGTTAAAATTAGAAAATAACAAATAATAGAGATTTTATTAGTAAATAAAAAATAAAAGTAGTAAAAAAATATAAATAAAATTAAAATAATATAAATAAAAATAATTTATATTTTTTCCTTATATTAATTTTATATATTAATAGAGTATTTTTACAAAATGATTAAAAAAATATTTATTTGATAATTTAAAATTAAAAAAATAAATATATTTATATATGTTTCTAATATAAAATTAATATTTTTATATATATTAATATATTAAAGTATAAAATTATTAAATAATAAATCATATAAATATTCTTTATTTATAAGCAAACAAAATAATACTTATATAAATATAAAGATTTATTAAATTTCTTAAAAAAATAAAAAAAACATTTTGAAAAATGGATGTAAATAAATAAAATATATATTTTTTTCTTAAAAATAAATCTAATTTATCAAAATAAAATAGACTTAAACAAAATACGTAGCAGAATTCAAATTAGTATTAGTAGGTGACGGTGGTGTTGGTAAAACAACTTTTGTAAAAAGACATTAAACAGGAGAATTCGAAAAAAGATACGTCGCAACATAAGGAGTAAATGTTTCTAATTTAATTTTGAACACAAACCACGGACCTATTAAATTCAACTTATGGGATACTGCTGGATAAGAAAAGTTAGGAGGATTACGTGAAGGATATTAGTAATTAAAAAAAAAAATATATATATATATATAATAATAAACAAAAAAAAAAGTATTGGTGCTCACGCTGCTATTATAATGTTTGATGTAACATCAAGAATTACCTATAAAAATGTTCCTAAATGGCACAAAGATTTGACCAGAATTTGTGAAAACATCCCTATTGTATTAGTAGGAAATAAGGTTGATTCTAAAGACAGAAAAGTCAAAGCTAGACAAATCACTTTCCATAGAAGAAGATCCCTTTAATATTATGATGTTTCTGCTAAATCTAACTATTAATATGAAAAACCCTTCTTATGGATCCTTAGAAAATTAATCGGAGATCCTAACCTTGTTTTAGTTGAAGGTATTGCTTTACCACCTCCTGAAATTATTATGGACTAAGCTCATATTGAATAAATGTAGAAAGAATTTAGAAGAAGTTGAAAATGCTTAACTTCCTGATGAAGAAGATGACTAATTTAAATGAAAAATTATTTTTTAAATATAGTTTCATATATATATATATTATTTTTAATTTGAAAGTTTTATATATAAAGATTTATTTTTTTATTGAATTATGTGTTTTTTTTTTTTAAAAAAAATGTTTGAATTTTTTTTTTTTTTATTTATATAAATTTTTATATAAATTAAATATTTAATTAATCTTTTATATTCATTATACAAAATATAATATAAATATATATTTTGGTTTTTTATTATATTTTTTTTTATATATATATTTTTTATTTTAAAAAAAATCTTTCAAATAATAAAAAATAGCAAATAAAAATGGATAATGACCTTTATAATTTTTAATTGAGTATTTTTATTAATAAATATAAATATAATAAATTATATTTAATTAATTTATATAAACTAAATAATAAATAAATATTTTTATAAATAATATATATTTAAAAGGCTTTTTTAATAATATAAATTTTCCTTTACCTTTATAATCATAATGAAAAAAAAAAAAATTATATTCAATATAAAACATATAAATCAAATTAACTTAATAATAATTAATATCAATTTTATTGATTTGGTAATTTATTTCTATATTTTAAATCGTGTTCAGTTAAATTTTTTTTATTATTTTTAAAATTAACATTATTATTTTTACTACACTAAACAGTACTTACATTAATATTCTATTTTGCCTAGTTATAATTCAAGCTTCCTGAATTGAAATTTTCATAACAAATACTTTGATTTGTTAAAATATGGGAAACATTATTTTATAATGGATATACATATTATTATTATTTATTTATTTATAATAATTATTATTATTGTAATAATAATTATTATTATTATATTTATTATTATTATTATTATTATTATTATTATTATTATTATTATTATTATTATTATTATTATTATTAATTATAAATTATTATGTGATTATCTTTATTGATTTTTTTATTCACTATTTCCTGTATTAGAATATGACTAAAAATATCTGCTGTTATTTGTACTTTCTAAAAATTATTATTTACTAAAATTATTTATTTATTCAACTAAATCCCTAAATTCATCACTATTTTAAAAAATCTTTATCATTTCTTAAGATTTCGTTGTTCTTCTTAAAATATTTAACATTAATAATATTGTTTATTCAGCTGATAATATTTCTGGAGAAAACATATCTATAATATTCTTATCTTGTTCTTTATTTTAATATTTTTTATCTTAATGTTACTTATTTAAATTTAATGAGCTTTTTAATTCATTAATCTTTGTGTTTCTTTCATTTGTTTATTATCTTAATTAATAATTTTCATTTTCAATTTCCTTTTTTTATATTTTTAAAGCTTTATATTTTTAATTACTTTTATGCTTTTATTTATAGTTGTTAATTCTATTTAAAGAATATTATTATTCATTAATAAATTATCTTTTTATTATTAAATTTCATCAATAGTATATGTTAAATCATTAATTTATTTATTCTAATTCTAAATATCTATATTTAATTAGTTAATTATTTCCTATTTTAAATTAAATTAATCATTTAATTAGTCATATTATGATGTAAAATAACATTTTATTTATTCAATATCACTTTAATTTTATTATTTTAAAACTTAGATTAATTTCTACAAAATCAAAAATAATATATATATATAAATATATAAATATATAAATATATAAATATATATATATATATATATAATAATTATCAAATATTTACATTATTTTAAATATTATTTTGTGAGAATTCTTATAATTTTAATTAAGCTTAAGAATATTTTTATTAAATTTTTTCTAAATTTTATGTTATTTCTTGATTTTATTTATTTAACTCTTAACATTTTTATTAAGATTATTTTAGATCCTATATTTTAATACTATATTATTTTTTTGTTTTTTCTAATTCTTCTTTTAAATTTTATATGTTATTTTCTGCTTTTTTTAAATTTTCTTACAAAACCCTTTATTGATTAAATAGTTCTATATTTTTTTTATCTTTATTATCTTTTAATTATTTATCATTTTTATCTTCTTAACTTTAACTTTATTATATCATTTATTCCATTTAAATTTATAATTATTTAATTTATTAATCTTTTAATTAAATTTCTTAAATTAGTTTATGAATATTTTCTTCTTCCTATTTTACTTTTTAAAATGATAGTTCGAACCTATCTATCATTTAAGGTTTAATTTCTAACTATTCGCTAATTTAGTTATTTATATTTTTTAATTCTTCAACTTTTTACTATTCTATTTCTACTTACTAACATTATTCTTTTATTAGTTTTTGTTAATCTTTTAAATAAGTTTTTTATTCATTTATTATTTATAAATATTTTTATATTTATTATTAAAGTTGTATATTTTATGATTATTCATTTTTTCTTTCAGTTTATTTAGATAATTGTTATTAATATTCAGTTATTTATTATTTTTAATTTTAAAATTATTATGCATAAAGTTAAATCTATTACTATTAAGCTTCATTTTATTCTTTTAAATTTTAAATAGTTTATTCGAAAACTTCACTTTAATTATTTTTTATTTAGTGTTCTTATTTTTATTTGGTTTCTTTATTTAAATTTTATTCTGATAATGATAATAGCTCTTAGGTATATAAATTTTATAAAAAAGCATATAAATATTTATATATATATAAAAAATTATATATATTATATATATATATATATATATATATATATATATATATATATATATATAATTAAGAATAAAGTATATATATATATATACTTTATTCTTAATTAGATATTTTTTCATTAAGTTCATCATTTTAATTTTAAAGTAATTTATTCATATTTAAATATTCTTCTATTTCTTTATTTTATTGTTATATGTTTTCATTCAAATCTTTTATTTCTTATTATTAATTATTTTTTGATTATTCAATAGTTTTAATAGTTTTTTCCAAATTTATTATAGTTTCTTCTAATTATTTACAAACTTATTGTTCTTAAATTAAATTTTATTCGACTACTTCTATTTAATATTCCTTTTCTTATATTATATCTTAGAATGTATTTATTTTTTAACTCACTTATTATACAAAATTACTAATAGCGTCTCTATCTTATTTTATAAAATTAAATTCTTATAGAATATTATAATTTTATAATTCATTTTTAAGTAAAATATAAATATTTTATTTTTATTCTTAAATTTCACCTTTATTATTATTAATGACTATATTATTTTATAAATTTTAATTATTCTAACTATAATTTATATTTTAATTTAAATATTAATTATTTATACTAGAATCTTAACCTTTACTTGACATTAAACCAGAATTGAGTAAACTATTATCATTATTATCATTAAAGTTATCATTATCATCATTACCATGATTACCATCATTATCATCATTATCATTATTATCATCATTATCATCATTATCATCATTATCATCATTATCATCATTATCATCATTATAATCATTATTATTATTATTATTATTATTATTATTATTATTATTATTATTATTATATTTATTTTTTCTCATTTAATTATTCCTATAATTTATTTATTTATTTTTCATAAGTACTTCTAATTCTATTGATTTCCTCTTCTAAATTATATTATTTCATTTATTTTGATTCAAATTATTTATTTTCTTCAATATCATCTAAACCTAAAATCTTATTAACTGTATTTAAATTATTAGTATTATGTTATTAAAGCATAAATTTATCATTTTAATCCCTTAATTTTTAATATTCTTTTTAATTTATATCAATAATATTTTCATATGATTAAATTTATTATTTAAGACATTCTATTTCACTTAATGCTTATTGTATTTAAAAAACATCATTTTAATGTTAATCATTTTAGTATTTATTTTATTTCTAAATTAAATTAATTTCTTATTAAAGCTATTTAATTTCCTACTAATATTATTTAATTTACATCTATAATTATTTGCTTTAATTTTCTTATTCTTAAACTCGTTTTTAGTATGTTTCAGTTAGTACTTTTTAACGCAAAAGCTAATCATGTAAATTAGTTAATTCTGTTTATATTGCTTCTTCTAGTTTTATTGTATTCTAATTTTACATTTCTTATTATTCTTCGAGTTATTTTATGAATTCATTTTTTTAAAAGATTATTTTTTTTTATTATTTTATTTAATTTTGTAATTAAAAGTTATTTTTTCCTCTTAATTAATCTAAATTTTATTAATCCTTTTTTTTATTTTTATTTTTTTTAATTTTTTTTTTTTATATAAATATTTTTTTTTTTTTTTTTTACATTATATTATAAATATTATTAATGCTCTTAAAAATCATCTAAACATTATTATAATTAAATTTTTTCAGTTTAAATCTTTTTTATAATTTTATCTTTAGCCTATATTTGTTTTTATAAATATTGAATTTAACCGTTTTCTAAATTCTATTGAATTCTACTAAAACTAATTTTTAATTCACTCACATTTTCATCTAAATCTTCAACTTGGCTTTAATTTTATTTTCTCAAACTTACAATAGCTTATTCATCATCAAATATTTTTTCTTCGATTTCTTATGAACTTTCAATTGCTTCCTTTATTTAATTATTCGAAAATGTATTTTAAGTCATATAATTATTATTATTATTATTATTATTTATATTAATATTATTATTATTATTTATATTAGTATTATTAGAATTACATACATTTCCTATATATTAAGAAAATACAGCACTATTATCATTTGATAATTCGATTGTAGGAGCATTAACTACAGGAAAAATAGTATTTTATTAAATAAAAGAGTTGGACCATATATTATTATTATTATTTTAATTATTAATAAAATTATTGTTATTTTTTTAAATTCTGGAAGTGGTTTATTTCTTTTAATCTTTAGCCTAATCATTTTTCGATTCGAAGATTTTTTAAGGCGTAGAATTATTAGATAATGAAGTCATACTTAAATCTACTTAAGGATATTAAATTCCATTAATTAATTCTTGTAAATTTTCTTTTGTTTTATTCGAATTTATTATACTATCATTCTTGACTTTTTGGTTAACTAATTTAAACTATTATTATTGTTATATATTACTTGTTTTCTTTTTTTTTATTTTCTGGTTAAATTTCTTCTTCTTAGCTAGTATTATTAATATATTCTATATTATTTTGAAATGCATTTTTATTTAATTTTTGATAATAATTTTAATTAAGTTCTTAATTATACTACTATTCGTGCATAGTCTTTTTTTAACTATTCTAAACATCAAATATTTCATCCATATAATCGTTTTCTTGTTCTAAATCTTCCTCTCCTTCTTGGTAAAATTCTTATTAGTCTTTGTGTTTATCAAATAAGATATCATTTAATTAATCATTTGAAACTTAATTTTAAGATATTCGTTTCATTTTTGATTGTTTTTTTTTTTTTAAATTTTTTTTTTTTTTTTAAAAAAAAAAAAATGTTATTAATAATATTTATATATTAATTTTTTAAAAAAATAATAATAAAAAATTAATAGATTTCATTATTATAAATAATAATAGTAAATATTTTCTCTTTAATTTTTAGGAATAAGTAATATTAAATTAAACTTTAAAAAAATATATAAATTAAAAATATCTTAAATATATGTTTTTTTATTAATAAGAACATTAGTAAATAAATTAGTTTTATAACAAAAAAAAAGATTTTTAATATAAAAAAAAGTAAAAATAAATAAACTTGAAAATCATAAAAATTCTTAGAATAATATAGACAAAAAATACAAATAAATACATAAATGTAATACTCAGAAGATAAACAATAGTAGTAAAATACTAAACCAGACCAATTTTTCTAATAATTTAAAAACAAATCAGTCCAAAACACATACAGGAAAAGCGAACAATGTATAGGCTGGAATTCTACAGGATAATTAATAGCAACAGCCCAAAATAAAATAAGATTATTTAAATTAGATAGAACAAATTTTAATTTTGATATTGAAAAAAATGAGCAAAAAGGACATGACGCATCTACAATAGACAACCTATAATGGCATCCATAAAATCCAGAAGTATTAACATACATAACTAAACAACCATATTTATACATTTGGGATATAAGAGATAAAAACGTAAAAAAAATTAACAATATATAATCGGAAAATCTAAATGTGTGTTATTCTTAAGATGGAAATATAATTGCTTTATGTAAAAAATATAAATAATAAAATATATTTTATTTATAAAATAAAATAATATATTTTTATTTATAAATATATATATATATATTTATATAAATATATATATATATATTTATATCTATTATATAGGTAATAGAGATAATAAATTATAATATTATGATGTTAGAAAAGATGATATAATATATTAATAAGCTTTTGAAATGGATATCAATGAATTACAATGGGATCCTACAGGATCAATCATAATAATTGCTGGTTCTTTGTAATTTAAATGTATATTAGAATTTATTTTTTTATTTATTTCTATTAAATTTTAATATTTTAAGGAACGGAGCTGGTACTATTAGAGTTTAAGATGGCAAAAATTTTACTAAAAATACTAATGATTTACTTGATAATATTTAATCAGAATGTCATAGGTTAATTTTTGTAATTTTTTTTTTAAAAAAAAATAAAAAAGTATGAAAATTCTTTCTCTTGCGATTGATCCGAAAGGTAAATATTTTGCTACTGGATCTTCAGATACTTTAATTGGACTTTGGGATTTAGACGAAATTACAATGATTTAAACTTATGCCCAATCTGATTCAGCAATTAAAAAATTATCTTTTTCATTTGATGGTTAATATTTGGCTTCTTTGTCTAATGATAAAAATATTTTTATTTATAATTGCTAATAAAATACAGTCGCTTCTACAATTGAAAAAGAGTAGCCTTAGAATAACTTATAATGGAATCCTAATTAATATATATTAGCTTATTTAGGTGACGATAAAGTTGAAAATGAAGGAAACTTAAAATTATATGGATAATTTTGATTTATATAATTTTCTTTTTTATATTTATAACAAAACAAAATATATTTAATAAGCTAAGTTTTTTTTTTTTTTTAATAAAAGAATTCATATTTTATAAATATACATATTTATATTTTTTATTCAAATACAATTATAATTTTATTTTTATTAATATAAATAGATATATATGCTCAATTTTTTTTTTTTTTTTCAAATAATAAAATTTTTTATTTAAATGCATGATTTAATTATTTTACATATAAATATTTATAATTTTAATAAATATTAAATAAAATAAAATTAACAAATTTACTATATTATAATAGAAATGAATTTTTTAGACATTGGTTATTCTAATAATAATATGTTTAATAAAAATATAAAATTTAATAAATTAAAAAATAATCATTAGGATATTAAAATATTATATTATTATTATTATTATTATTTTGTTTGTTTCTTTATCTATTTATTTTTATTTAATAATAGGAGATATAATTAAAACAAACAAAATGAGGTTTAAAATAATTTTGATGACTTAATAGTAAAAAATTTTAATTAAATGTATAGTGATAATACAAATAAAAGTAAATATTTAATTTAATTTTAACAAAATAAATAAAATAAAAATAGTTTTATTTAATGGTTTTTCTGGATTAAATGTAAAATATATATAATTTAATATATATATATATATTCCAATTATTTTATTATTTTATTTTTTCAATTTTAAGAATGAATTAATAAATTCGAAAAAGAAAAAGAAATTTTTTCGTAAAAATTGTAAAAATTAAATATGTGAATATAATGATAATAATCTATAAAATTCATCCATATAGTCAAGTTATTTTTTAATATTATATATATTTAATTTTTATCTTATTTATAATATGTTTATTTTAAATTACCATATTAATTTTAATAGATATAATTTAAAATTTTTTTTGTTTAAAAAAAAATAGTAAAATTTCCGAAAATTTAAAATAATGAAAAATTAATATGTTTAACTTTAAAATAAACTTAATAATTAAATAGTATAAAATTCGATATTGATAGCAAAAACAAAGTAATAGAAACATATAACATTTTAAAATAAGAACCTTAAGAAGATTATGATGAAATTTAATTAATAGAAGATTAAAAGCTAATAGTTCAATAAAGAAAAACTTATAATTAAAAATAAAAAATTAATAAATAGACATCATTAACGAGGTTTAAAGTTTTCAAAAGTTAAAATAAAATAAAAAACTAAATAACAAACAATTAAAGTTTTTACTTTATTAAAATAAAAACATAAAAGAAATTTAATAAATATAAAAAAGAAAACAAAGTTTAAGTTTAAAAAGATGTAAAAAAAAAAAAAAAAAAAAAAAAAAAAAAAAATTATTAAATTAAGAATAAGAAAATGAAAATAATTTAAAAAATTAAAAAACAGAAGAAGATGAAAATATAGAAAATTAAAAATTTTTAATTAAAAATAATTACGAAAACACTATAAATTTGTAAGAAAAAATAACAAATAGATAGATATTAAAATACTTAAACTCAGCTTAAAATGTTTCAAAAAAAAACAATACAAATATGGATTAATTAAATATGATTTTAAATGAAAATATAGTTAAATTAACTCTCAATTAAAAAACTAATTTGAAAGACTCTTAATAAAATTAATTTTAATAATATAAACAGAAAAAAAATTTAATATAATAAGAAAATAATCATTAATCTAAACTTGAAAATATTCAATAAAAGCCTGAAAATATATATATAAAATAGGATTTAGTATAATATCAAGCCTAATCAAAAATAGAATAAAATTAATAAAAAGTATAATTTATATAAGAAAAATTAGATAATACTCCAATAATATAATAAAAGAAATAAAAAAAACCGAATATTTTTTAATAAAACATAAAGTAAATTTCTGAAAAAATAATTGAAATATAAAAGAAAGAACTAGTAAAAATAAGTCAATATCAAGAATTTACAAATCTAATTAATTTTTCAAATAATATATAAGTAATCTAACCTTAAAAACCTCAATTTAAAATATATGTTGGAAAAGGAAATAATTCATTTTTAATTAAATAAAGTGTTAAGAATAGATGGTGGCTTTAATTAGTTTAAAATATCGAATAAATTGAACAGTGTTAAATTGTTTGGACTTAAATTAGAAATCTTTCATTTATTAATTTATTAAAACCTTATGTTTAAGAAAAAACTAATACAGAAGAAAATACTAAAAAAGACTAAGAATATGAAGATTCTAGTTCTATAGGTATTATATAAATACTTTTAAATATATTTTTTTATTTAAATAAGACTAAAATTCAGATAATAATATTAATAATAATAATGCTATTTATTTAAGTGATGATACAGAAGCTACTGAAAAAACTCCTACACATAAACTTTTTAAATAAAATTCTCTTAATACTACATTTACAGAATAAAAAATAAATACATAAGTAAAATTAATGATTATATAAATATTATATATATATATATATATATATATATATCTCATTATTTTATTAGGATAATTAATAAATCAGTTTATCTAATTCTCATTTTTAAAATAAAATTAAATCATAAAATTCATATAAATAATAAATAAAACGGCTATTACATATATAAGAATATAAAACTTTAAAAAAAAAGCAAAAAAACCTAAAAAATTTTTTATAAATATAAAATTCTTCTTAATTTAAATTGTTAAAGAAAAACTTTTAAATAATAGAAGATCCTTATCAATATAAAATGCATAATCATTTAGAAAATAACTGGAATTTATCAAATAAAAAAGCTCTTTTTTATAATCTAAAAAATTATTATACTTCTATAAAATAAAATCCTTTTGATAACATTCCTTTAACTTTTCATATAAAAGAAGGTGTAAATGATACTGAGTATGCAAAATTTGTAGAATTTTTTAAATAAAAATAAGAATAAATTAAGTAAATGTAATTACAAGGCAATAAAGTTAAAAAATAAAAAAATATTTGGATTATTAAACCTGGAGAAATCACTAATAGAGGAACAGGAATTGTAGTTTTAAATGAATTAGAATAAATAAGTTAGTTTTTATCTAAAGATGTATTATTTTATTTAAAAAAAAATAAAAAAATTATAATATATTTTTATTTTTTATAATAATAAAGAATAAAGTTTAAAATGATAAACAAAGAACATACATAATATAAAAATACATAGAAAATCCTTTTCTTTATTGCAAAGTTTAATTTATTTAATTTTTAAATATGTTTTTTATTATTTTAAAAGAGAAAATTTGATATTAGATGTTATTTATTAATTACTGTTATAAAAGGAAAAATGAAAGCTTACTGGTATTAAGACGGTTATATAAGAACAAGTTGTAAAGAATTTAATTGCTAAAATTTAAATAATAAAGTATTTTATTTAAATATATATTATAAATATTTATTCATAAAAGATGATACATTTAACAAACGATGCAGTTTAAAAAAAATGCGAAGATTATGGAAAATATGAAGCAGGAAATAAATTATCATATAATGAACTTTAAAGATATTTAAATTAAACTTAACCTGATTAAAAATTAGATTTTTAGTAAACTGTTTATCCAAGAATGAAAGTATAATAATAATATGTTTATTTTTAAATTAAAAATAAAAAAGTAATTAGCTTTAGATTGTGTAAAAGCAACTTTTTTAAAAATGGATTAATTAAGAAGAGAAATATCCTTTGAAGTCAAAAATTTTTTTATATAAATACTTAGCAAAAATAAATAAAAAAATATAGGTTTTCGGATTAGATTTTATGATAGATTAAGATTTCAAAACTTGGTTAATAGAAGTAAATACGAACCCTTGTTTAGAATTAGCATCTCCTTTGCTAGTAAGAATAATACCTGCAATGATAGAAAATGCATTTAGGTTTTTTATTTATATTATACTTTTTTTTTATTAAAAATAATAAAAAAAGAATTGCTATTGATCCTATTTTTAGCTTTCCATCTGCTCAATATTGGCAATAAGGAAAAAAAAGTTATATTTAAGATGCATTATTGGCAAATAATAAATTTGAATTAATTTTTGATGAAAATTATGATGGGCCATTATTAAAAGCTATATATGAATAATTTTATGAATAGTAATGTAATATATTTTAAAAATAAAAAAAACTAAAATATAAAATTAAAAAAGAGGATATAATAATTGAAGAGGAAGAGGAAGAAGAAATTGAAGACGAATTATGAATTATAAATTATGAATAATATAAATATAAATATAAAAATATATATATAAATATATTTATATATTTATATATTTATTTATATATAATATTTTCTTTTATTTTTTGCATATGCTTTACAAACATAATCTTAATTCTTAATTTATACATATTTTAATTTATATTTTATAAAATAATTTTGTTTTTCTTTAATTTACTTTTATAAATATTATCATTAATACTTATATTTATAATTTTTTAAAATTAATTTTAATCATCCTAAACTAGGTAAAACCTAATAAAAATGAAAAACCTTTTAATTAACATCGTAAGCTGCAACTTCTGTATTGCATTAACTGCATTCAGCAATAAAATGAATTGCAAAAGTTTCTTAAAAATTGTCTAATTATTTTTTTAAATTATTTAAATCTTCATTACTTAAGTCAGTATTTTCATTAAAAACTTTAATATTTTCCTATTTATCTTATTCTTTATTTTTTATTATTTTTGAAGTATTTATTTTTACATTTTTTACAATCAAAGCTCTATATTAATTCTCATAAATCTCATGCCTTTAACAATCATAACATAATTAAGTAAAACATTTTGGACAACTTAAGATAGTATTTTATTTATTTAAGGATTTTTAAACCCATTATTCATCTTATTCATCCTATATAGGATTAAAGAATTACTCTTCACTCTTAATTTACTTTATCATTTCTTTATATTTGTTATTTTCAACTTCATTTTCTACATCTTCCTCTTCTTCTTAACTTGAATTATCAAAAACTACATTTTTGAAATCCTTTTATTATTCTTTTATTTCTTTGTTCGTGAAATTTACTTTTAATTTGTTTAATATTGACTTTTCTTTTGATGGTTTTGAGGGTTGCCAATCATCTATTTCTTCTTAAACTTCTATTTACATATTTTTTTTATGAAATTTTATAAAAAAAAAAAAAATTATAAAAATATTTATGTGAATAATGTTTATAGTTTTTTGTTTTTATTTTTATATATAGAAAAAAATTATTATATGTGTTTTTTTATTTTTAATTAATTATTATAAATTAGTAAACTTAATTTATATTTTTATAAAAAACATTTTTGTAAATAAAATATATAATAAATACATATTTAACAGATAAAAATGAATGATTTAAGTATTAGAAACGATGAAGAATTAAAAAATTTGCATTAAATTTTAAACAAAAACATATATAAAAGTGCATCATTAAAATATTAATCATAATAAAGTGCCTTAATAATTGCTCCAGAAGTAGAAAGATCTAAATAGAAAGGATTTACATTTAGTTTAGGACGTTAAGTTAAAAATAAAAATATTAAAATCAAATTACTTATATCTTCCATTTTTTATATATAATAAAACAAAACAAAAAAACAGGAAATAAAAAATAATGGATATTCTACACAAAATTATTTTAAAACACCAGGACCTGGATAATACGATCTTGATGATTTTTAAAATAGCAGACAATTTTATTATACTTTTGGATAAAAGCTGTACGATAAATGTAAACATATTCAAAAATATATATTATATTGACATATTTATTCATTTGATATTTATTATATATAAATAAAAAAAAATTAAAAGTATTATTTATTTTTATTAAAAAAAATTAATAAAAGATTAACAAAGAATGAATAAACTGATACCTGGACCAGGTACATATGAAGTTAAAGGATTAAATAAATTTGGAAATTATTTTGTTTCGAAATTTTAAGGAAGCAAGACATCAGTTATTTCACCTCCATTAAAATCAAGATATGATTAATATCATATTAATAAATGTTTAATAATTTTTTTATGGATTAATTTTAATTAATTTTTTTATATAAAATTAATAAAGTTTTAAATTATAATTATATATTAATATTTCGATAAAAAAAATATATAGATAAATTTAATATATATTTATAATAAATAAAAATATATATAAAAATTATATTATATTAATATATAAAATTATTTTTATTAATATTTACTTATATATAATTATATATATATTTTTAATTTATAAATTAATATATTATATAAATTTTTATTTATATATTTTTATATACATTTTTTTTAGTAAATGAAATTCCCGGACCAGGCTAATATGAACAATATATAAAATAATAAGGACATTAATTTGCTTAAAAATTCAAATCAACTTTCGGAGGGAAGTTTTCAAATGAATAAAGAATGTTTACAATCGGATCTAAATTTATAGGTAATTAAATTCTTTTAATATATTTAATTAAATAAAATAATATTATATTTTTGTATAGTACCAGGGCCTGGTAGTTATAATATCAGAAAAAATATAATTTTAAAATAAGATAAAAAAGTTAAATGATTAACCTAATAAATAAAAATAATATAGTACATAAAAATAAATATAATTAAAAAAATATATATATATATATTTTTTTTTTTCAAAAAAAAAAAAAAACTAAAATAAAAAAAAAAAAATTAACAAAATAAAATAAATCTAAAATAAATATATTTTTTTATATTTAAAGAATTATTATTTATTATTATTATTTTTTAAAAAAAATATTTTTTTATTTATTAGATTTTTTTTTTTTTTTCACAAATATTATTAAGATTTTATTTTTAAAAAATTGACTTCATTTTTTTCTATTTATAATTGTTTTTCCAAAACATTTTATTGTTTTTGATATTATTTTAGTTATTCATATATTTCTTAATATCTTTCATACATTTAAATAAATTATTCTTTTAAATTAATAAAATCTTATTCATTTTCCTTAATAGTTTTGATAAATATTTGCTTTTTTTTATTATTTTAATTTTTTAGAGTCTCTATTTATTTCTTCATTTAATTAATAGAATATTAATTACTTTTTAATTATTCGTTTTATTTTTCTAATTCTAAATTTAAATTACTAATAATTTTTTAATTTTATTATAAATTAATTTCATTTTTTTATATTTTTTATTATAAATTCTCATTTTCTGTTTTTGTTTCTTCAATTTATTATTAATATTGTTTATTTTGTTTTTATAAATGCTTATTATTTAATCTAAATTCTTCATTTTCTTGTTAAATTTTATTTTAACAATCTTAAAATAAATTTAAATTATTTAAATTTTCCTTTTTTATATATATAATTTCCTACTATTATTATTTTACTAGGCTTTATATTTATTAAAACTCATTTTCTATTAATTAAGTTTATTTTTCTTTATTATTTATAATATTTTTTTATTCTTTTATTAATTATACTTATGTTTACATTTCTATATCTTAATTTATTTTTTCATTTTTTATCATTTCATTTTCAGCTTAAAGATTATTTATTTTTTAATTATTATTTTATTGAATATTTTCTATTAAATTTTTCCATCTAATATCTTAATCTTAAATTTAATTTACTTATTTGCCTAAAATAGTAGTTATTAATTCTTAAAACTCTCCTTATATTTATTAAAAAAGAAAATTATTTTATTAATTTTAATAAAGATGATTTAAGCAAACATTTATCCTTTATATAATTTATTTTACATAATTAAAATTATTAATACTAACATTTGTAACACTTTAATTTTTTTCAATAAATTATCGATTTCACTTTTATTTTAATGTAAAATACTCATAATATTATTCTAATATGATTCAGTAGAACTAACTTCTGTATTTTCTTTAATACTTTATGTAATTGTTTTACTTCTAGGACTATATTGTTGATATTTAATATGCTATTATTATTCTTATAATTATAATTAAATATCATTTATTTAATTAATTAGTTTTTATTAATTTTAAAATGCATTTTATATTTCATTTATAATTTAGTCTTTTAATGATAATTGAGATTTTTAATCAATATTTATAAAATTTATAAAATATTCATATTAAATGCAAGATTAATTATATTTGATAAATCCTTATTCTATAAAAGTGTTTATGCTTATTAATTGTTAGAATTATTTTGGTTCAATATTATTTTGAATTTCATTTAAGTTTTTTTTTTATTCGTATATACTTTGAATTATTTAATTATATAACATTTTTATATTTTTTGTTTGGAATAACTTTATTATAAATAAAAATAATTTAACTTTGTTAATTATTAAATATTTAAATATATATAAATATAGAAATATAAATAAATATATATATATTATATATATATATATTTTACATATATATATATATATATATATATTTTTTTTAAGTAAAAAATTATAGCTTACATTATTTTTTATATTTTTTAAGAATTATTTTTTTAATCTAAAATATAAATGAAATTATATATATTAAAATTATTTATAATTAAAAATTTTAATTAAATTATTTAATATATTAACTTTTTTTTTATATTTTAAATATTAATATTTTGTAATAACTGAAGAAATTAATAAATAATAAAATTTTAATTATGAACAAATTATATAAAAATATTCATTAATATTTAATAGTTATTATTAGTAATTCTTATTTATTTTTCAAATTATAAATAAAAAAAATAACAATATTATTTTAAATAATTTAAATTTTTTTTTTATTATTAATTAATATTTAATAAATTATTTAAATGTTAAGATATAGAGATAATTCTATGAATTTTAAATAAAACTCATCATATATAAAGAATTTAAACTTAGAATTAACTACTCTTTTAGATAAATGCACATGTATTATATAATATTATTATATATTATTTTATTATTTAATTTTTTTTTAAAAAAAGAAATATGTGTAGATGATAGATTAATTTTAAGAAATTTAATAAGATAGTAAGATGAAGAAACTATATATATTTTAGGTTAAAATAAAATAAAAAATACAAGTAAAAATAATAAAAGTTAAAAAATAAATTAAAGAAGATATATATAATAATAGTATTTCATTTAACTTAACTTTTATTTTTTAAATAAAAAAAATATTAAAAAGATATGTAAATATTACAATTAAATTTAAGGAAACGTTTACAAAAGTTGAAACAAAAAAAATAGAAACTAAATAATATTTAAATATAAATTAATATCCAAATAAATCAAAAGAGAAATATATAAATTAAAATATTAATCATATTTAATATAATGCTTAACTAGAATATATGTAACATAAAAGAACTTTATCTTAATTGTCTAATTATTTTAATAATATAAGTAATTTAGATTAATCAAAATCATAAAATCAGAGAATACTAAGATCTAATTCAACTTATTTAAAAAATAATAATAATTCAAATAAAAATAGTAATTTTGAAAAAAACTTTTATATAAATTAATTATAAAACAAAGAAACAACCAATAGAAAAATAATTAATAAAAATATAAATAATAATAGTAGTAGAAATTTAAGTAACAATAGTTATATAAGTTAAAATAATAATAATAATACTTCTTATGTAAATAGCAATAATAATAGTTATTCTATAAATAATATAAGCTATCTTGAAAATAAAATAAATAATCCTTATTATAAATGTATTAAAAACAATAATTATAATTATTTGAATAATAAAGTATTAAATTCAACAAGAAACAAATAAATATATACTCTACAAAATAAAAATAGTAAATTAAACATAAGATAAAATTATATTGATTAATAAGAGAATAATAATAGTTAAAATAATAATTAAAATAAAAATAATCAAAAATAATATGTGAAAAATATAAAAAGTTCAAATCTTGGAAAATATAATAGTTTAAATAATTTATTAAATAATCAAAATAAGTTTTTAAAAAAAATGAATTAATAAAAAATAATTAAAACTAAATATAAAGTACATATAATAATTAAATATATAATTATAATTATAATAATAATAATAATAAAAATATTAATAAAATAATAATAATAATAATAATAATAATACTAATAATAATAATAATAATAATAATAATAATAATTATATTAATAATATTAATAACTTAATGGGTTCATATTATAATAATCAGTAAGAAAATAATTAAAATTTAAATTAATATTAAGATGAAAATAATTAATAATATTATAATAAATTTTAGTATAATAATTAAGTTGATTAAAAACATGAAATTTTAAATACAATAAATAATTAATACTAATATCATTAAGAAACTGAAGATTTATATAATTGTACTTTTGCTTAGAATAGTAGAAAATCTCCTGAATTCAGATGCTATAATAATAGCGAAACTAGTTAATAAGAATATATATAAAAAATTAATAGAAATTAGAGGATTATAATAACTTATAAAATAATTAAATAAAAAACAGTTAAAAAATATATTATTAAAATATAAAATAAAATAACATATAAATTTTAGATAAGTAAAATATTTTCTAAGATGAAGATAGTTTTACACATTAAATATAATAGTAGTATAATGAAAACTAAGAATTTGGACATATGAATAATTCTTCTTTTCACTAAAATAAAAGCAGAGAATAATTAAATGATAATAATAATTAATTAAACCAATTAGAAACATCAATGGTAACAGATAAAAACCATGAAGACCAAATTTATTAAAATAATACTGTATTTGATTTATACAATAATTTATAAAATTAATAATAATAATAATAATAATAATAATAGTAATAATAATTAGAAATAAGCTTTAAATCTGATCTTGAAGATAATTAAGAAAAAATACCTTTTACATTACAAAAATATTAATAAGATTATAATGTTAATGAAGTAGTTTAAATCGGTAATATTTTATAATAATAAAATATTAGCTTATAATAAAAATAAAATGAATAAACACAAATATAATCATAGTTTAATAATACTTTTAAAAACAAAGATTAAGTTAGTTAATATGATTAAAGTTAATTCAGATATTTTGAATCTATTAACAAATAATAATAAAATTCTAGTGAAACTAAATCTAATTATTAATTTAATTAAAAAAAACTTATGAAAATTATGATTTTAACGAATTAATTGATAATGATTTTGCAAAATTTTAAGTATCAGATTATGTACAAAAATAATAATTTATGTTTAAAAACTACACTGATAATTAAGAAAATAATATTAATTAATTAAACCATATCCAAGACTTTAAAATAGTAAATAAAAGTCTTACAAATAAAGCTTTTTATACTTAAAACTCATTATCGAATAAATAAATTAATATTGATTTAAAAAATAAGAATGATTTAACTGAATATTAATAAAATAAGGTAGATTCCAAAAATTTAGAACAATTATTAACTCCCCCTGATTTTTTAAAAAAAATTAAAGAAGAAATGCAAAGTTTACTTAATTAGTAATTAAAAAATAATAATAATACATTTTCGTATTAAAATTAAAAAGACTAAGAAACATAATAATTATAATTAAACTAAAGTAATAATAATGTTTATTCTTTAAACTATTTAGAAAAGTAAATAATAGATAATCTATAAGAAAAAAACAATAAATATTATAATTACGAAATTGAAAATGAAATAAAAAATTAATTAAATATAAATGAAAAGGTTAATGTTAATAGTGAAAAAAGTCAACAAAAAAATACTAGTAATAGAAATAATACTAATACAAATCATAATAATAGCACTAATAACTAAAATACAAGTGATAGTAATTTAGACATATCTATTTCAAAATAATAAAAAATAAAAATTCTAAAAGAAAGTTGTGAATAATTATATGAAAATGGCAAACAAATTTAAACAACTTTAAAGAATTTGAAAAATAGTGCAATTATATAATTTGATAAAAACGAAGAAGATAAAAATAAACAAAATTAAAAATAAATATTAAACATTTAAATTATTCCTAAAAATTAAATTTCCAATAATTAAACATAATAAACTTCTTAATAAACAAATATTGATTTCACCCCTAACAAGTTCAAAATTAACATATTGGATACAAATTCCAAAACTGAATATGAAATAAGTGATAATAATTCAAATTATTAATATACTTCTAGCTTTTTAAAATAATAATAATTATAATAATAATAATAGTAAATTTCTTAATAAAATAGTCTATAAAAAGCTGACTTTAAAAAAAATAAACATAATTAAATGCTTTCTATTGAAGAAGCTTATAGTGATTAAAATATGATTTTAGACTCTTCTTCTATTTAATAAAATTTTAGCAATTATTAATTAGGATTAAAGAATTAAATTATCGATAATAATGTAATTAATTACTTTGGAAGTAATTTTTATGAATAAAATATTGATAACATTAATAGTAATATTAATAATAAAAACATATCCAATATATATTGTAATCCAGAATAATTTGAGAAAAAATAATTTTTCACTATAGAAGAAAAAGAACTCTTTATTAAAAAGCTTTAATTAAATAACTTTACTGCAGAATAAATTTTTTCTGAAATTTTCACTGATTTTAATCTAAATAAAATTAGTAAAGCATTCTTTAGATTTAAAATGGAATAACTTCTTTTATCAATTTAAATTAATGTTTAAGAAAATTCTTAAGATATTTCTTAAAATAACTAAGAACATAATCATAATTTTCAAGAATATGTTTCCTGTAGTTATATCGATTAGTTTTTTGGAATTATTAATTTAGTATTTTTTATATAAAAAAATAAAAAAAATAAAAAATACAATAAAGAAATAAGATGGATTTTTAGATGTGAATGAATTAGGTTATTCTTTACATTAAATATGTGATAATAGAGAATAAAACTTTATAAAATAAACAATATTGGACTATAATTGTAAAATTAATTGTAATAAATTATATTTCGATAAATAAGATATTTGTTAAATTTTTAATTATAATTAAGATTATGATAAGTAAAATTTTATTTTTTCAATTAATTTTTTATTTTTTTTAAAGAATTATTTAATGGTTTGATTTGTAAAATAAAGGATATTTCACTTATTGGGATTTATATTTATGGTATAAAAAATTAATAATATATATTAAAAATAATTATTAACATTTCCCCCCCCCCCCCTAATATTTTTATATTTTTTACATTATTAAATAGCTAAACAAAAAAAGAATTTAAAGATTTTTTATAAAAGCTAGTTCAGTTTAATTAAAGTTGAAAATATTATAGTTAATATATTATATATTTTCTCAAATAAAAATTATTATTATTTGTATATTTATTAAAATTCAAAATAAAAAAAATACTATTTAAAAATAAAATTAAAAAATAAAATAAAACTATAAATGAGTTATAATTTAGAAAAATAATAATAACCATTATTTCCTGATTAAAATAGCAGATTTAGTACTCCAATTTCTTTAATATAAAAGAAAAACGATGTTTTCGTTTCTCAAGATTATATGAATGACAGTCTATTTAAAAATTAATAATAAGAACAAATGAATAAAAATTATGATGATATAAATTTAAGATAGACAAATAAAAATAGTCTTTAAGCAAGCTTTAATCCATTAATATAGGATATCAAAAATTTGAATTAAGATAACTTTAATTAATTTTAAAGAGCTTCAAATAATACTTATAGATAAAATATGAATCAAAGCAATATGTTTAAAAGCCTATCTAATTATTATAATATAACTGAAGAATTTGAACTACCATAATTTGTTATGTTTCTTTTAAAAGAAGAAGATGATAATATATCGAAATTTAGAGAAAGAATAGAGAAAGAAAAACAAAGAATTTAAGTTTAAGTATTATTTTTTCATTATTATTTAAAATATTATTTTTTTTTAAATAAAAAGTTATAACATATGAAATCTCAAATAGATAATCTTATAGTTGATTTATAAACACATTTACATTAATAAGTTGATTAACATTATTTTAATTTTATTTAAAAATACTAAACTTTTAAACAAGATATATTATTATATAAAAATCAAACACATGAAATTATTTAAGCAAGAAATAAACATAAATAATTTACTAAATAATATTTTGATTTAGGAATGACAAAGAATAATCATTAATTAATAAGAGAATTAGAAAATATATCAAATAAAAATGAATATGTTAAAATTTAAAGTTATATTAACATATGCTAATCTTCTTATGTCAAAGGAATATAAGATGTGTCATAATAAATTATTTCTATATTAGCAAATCCTTAGCCAATATATAATTAATATGTTTATATTTTTATTTTATTTATTTAAAAAAATTTTTTTTTAAAAAAGTAAGGAGAATAATCTTTCGAAATGATAAAAAATAGTTTTGCAAAAAATATAAGTTAGACATTTAGTGATTTAAGAAAATATATAAAAGAGTTAGATACAAATAATAAAATATAGATTAATATATAAAACAATTCATAATAAAGAGATTAGAGATGAAAAATATAAAATAAAATAAATTATTATATATAAATAAATATAAATAAAGAGATATATATTATATAAATATATAAATATATATATATATATATATATATATATATTATATATATTTCATTATATATATACATATATATATTTTTTATTAAATTAATTTATTATTATTTACATTAATATAAGAATATAAAATATATTTTAATATTATATATTATAAAAAATTTCTTTATTATTATTATTAATTATATTATATACTTTGAATTTAATATTTATATTTTTATTAAAAATATTTTAAATATTTTTAAATATTATTCAATTTTAATTTTTTTTATATATACATTTATTTTTTATAATTCTTAGTATAAAAATATAATTATTTAAACTATTTTTTATTTATGGATATATAAAAATATCCACCTATATAAATTATTTAATATGAATATATATTAATAAGGATTTAATTTTTTGTTTTTCATTTTTTTATTAAATTTTATTCAAAATAATTCTTTTACAGACTCTTTAAGCCCTGTTGCAAATACCTTTGTTAACCCAGTATATGAATAATTTTTATTTTATTCCATTTCTTCTTTTAATGGCTTAATTATATTTTTTCTAAATGTCCAATAAAACAAATAATTCAAATTTTATGCACAAATATATCCAAATAAGCTTCCTATAATTACTTATTATCCTATTTAAACAGCTGTATTCATACCTAATAAATATTATTTTTTTATTTTAATTCTTTTAAAATCATATAAATATTATATAATTATATTTAGGTGTATAAATTAAAATAAAAAAAAATTCAGAAAAAGAAATTTCTAATATTTATATGATAGAAAATAAAAATATAATAAATAATTCTTAATATATATATATATATATATATATATACATATATATTTTATTTTTATATTTTCTAAACATTATTTATTTTAAAATTTTTAATATACGTGAAAAACATATATTAATATTTATAAAAATTAATTACAATAAATATATACTTTTTGCAAATTTAATTATTAATTAAAAGTTATATATAATAATATAGGAAATATTTATTTATTTTTAATATACAAATTATTTTAAAAATATTTTTTTAATATTAATTATCTTTTATTATGATTATTTTTATGCCTCTAAAAAACTAAAATAATAATTATAAAAATTTTATTAAATTTTTTAAAACTTTATAATATATTTATTTTTAAATATTTAATAATATAATTAAAATAAAAAAAATTATATTTATATTTATTATATATATAATTATTTATTTATATTTTTTATATTATTATTTTTGTATTTTAAAAAATTATAAATTTTATATTATAATTAAAATAAAATTTAATAAGAAATATTTTTATTAAAAAGTAACTCATTTTATGTATTTTAAGTTATTTTTTTAATAAATTTATTAATTTTTTATTTTTAATTTTAAATTTTATCAATTTTTATTTTTTTATAAAGAAATTTTGAAAATATTAATATAATATTTTTTATTTTACAAAAATAAAATTATAAATAGTTAATAAATTAAAAATAATAAGTTAAAAAATATAATTCAAACAAAATTTATATTCTAATAATAAATATTGACAAATCAAATAATATATATGGATTCAAAATTATATAAGTCATATAAAAATAACTATTTAAAAGATAATTATATTTATTAACATTAATCAAACATTAATTTAGATAGTATAATCAATAAATAATATTATTCAAGTAATGAATAAACACAGAGAAAAAATTATTAATATAAAACCAAATAAAACAGCCAAGATATCAAGTCTCTATTAATGGCTAAAGAAATGTTACATACTTAAAAAGAAACTGATATGTAATTTTATATAAAAATAAAATAATTAAATTTATATTATAAATACACGCATATATATTTAAAATAAAAAAAAAGTTTTTATTAAGAATTATAAAAATAATTTGGATTAATAAAAAAAAGAAACATTAAGTATAATCCCAGAATTTTAATTAAAATTCTTAAAATAAAATGAATTTAAGTCCAATAAATTATACTAATTATACTTAAAATTTAAATAATAAATCAATATCTTTGACTACATTTAAAGAAAGAAAAAGAGATAAAAAATATTTTATAAACCTTTTGTAAAGTTAAAAAATCGCAAAGACTAGTTATATACATAATAATATGCAGTTTAGTTAACATTTTCAATAAGAAATTTAGTCAAATTTAAAATAAGAAAATGTAAATAACTTTAATCGAAAAATGAGAGAATTTTAAAAATACATCAATGATTATAAAAGCAAATAAAATAAAAGTTTTGAATATTTAAAAAAGAATTTCAAAGATTATTTAAATTCAAGTTTTAAAAAAAAATTATCAATAAATAATATAAAGTAGAAATTAAAGCTTAAAGAATATATAATATTAAGATGATAATTTAGATTATACTACCAAATTTTTTAATAGTTTAAATTCTTCTATTATTGATAAATCAAAAACATTAAAAAATCTGCATTAAGTAAAAGTTTTTATTTTAAAAAAAAAAATTCTTTAAATAATAATACATTAAAATTAAATTAATCTTTATAATAATTAAATAAAATTTCATTTCTTAAGAATAAATTTTCGTATTTTAATCCTATAGAATCTTCATATTAACAAATTTCAAATAGATAATCAAATATTTTTAGTTAAAACAAAAGTAAATTAAATATATTAAATATATCAGTATTAAAAAATAATAATAAATAAAAAAAAGGTTATTAGAATAAAAATAATGAATTTATTAATTTTTATGATGATAGTTTATTGAATACTTATAGTCGAAAAGATATTGACTCTCCTTATTTTAATAAAACAATTAATAATTCGAAAAATTCATTAAATATTTCTCCTAATTTTTCTTATAATTCTAATAATTCATTCAGTTAAAAAAAATAAAGTCAATTTTAATTTGAAAATAATGAAGAATAAATATTTAAATAAAGCTTTTTATAAAATAATTATTAAGAATACTAATAAATGCAGTATTAATAATAAATAAGAGATAAATTAAAAAATATATAAAAATAATAAAGATAAAAATTATAATAATAAAACTAAAATAATGATAATTAAAAATTCAAAAACTAAATCTATTAATAATTATAATAATATAGTTTTTATAATTAAAATTAAAAAAATCATCTTTATGATACACAAAGAAAAGAAGATTTATATGAAAATAATAAAAATACAGATAAAAAACAATATAATATATAAGAAACAGAAAAAAAAGAACAATAATAAATGGATATAAAAAAAATATAATTAATGTATAATAAATAAGAAAAATAAGAAGAATAAATAAAAAATAAAAAGTTAAAAAATAGATTTAAATTAGTAAAATATAGACAAAAATTAAACGAATCAAAAATATCAATATCTAATAAATACTATAGATAATAATACTAAAAGATAAGAAAACGAAATTTGTAATTAAGATAATAAAATGAAACATAATATCAATAGGATAATTAAGAAGAAAAAATGAAAATTAAAATAAAGATATTTATTTTTAAAATGATTAAGAATATAAAAAGAATAAAAATAAGAATAAGAATATGAAGAAGAATAAGAATAAGTAAAAGAGCAAGAATAAAAGTAAGAATAAGAAGATAATGAAAAATAAATATAAATATATTAAAATTAAAATTAATATAAATAATAATAAGAAAAAGTATATGAAAAAGAATAATAAAAAAAATAATAATAGGAAAAAGAAAAAAATAAGGATAAGAATAAGAATAAGAATAAGAATAAGAAAAATATAAAGATATAGAATAAAAAAAGAAAAGAAAAAGAATAATATTAAAAATAAGAAAAAGAATAATATTAAACAAAAGAATAAGAATAATAAAAATAATAATAATAATAAATAATAATAATAATAATAATAATAATAATAATAATAATAATTTTAATAAGATTATGAATATAAATAAGTATAAGAATATTAATAAATATTAGAATAAAAATAAGTATAAGAATAAGTTTAATAAATTGAATATTCTAAAAATATTTAGAATTAAAAGTAAAATTTTACAGATATAATTTAAAATTAAAGATAAAAGCTTCCTTTATTCTAATAATAAACCTTATTTAATAGTGATTAATCTATTAATATCAATTTTTAAAATAAAATGAATTATCCCTTTAATATTGATCATAATTCTCTTTCTATAGATTAGGAATTATAAATAATATAATATAAATTTAATGAATAATAATCAATTATTTAAAATTAAATTTAAGTTTTTTAAGAAAATTAATCAATATGTAAAGATTAATCAAATATAGATATTAACACAATTAATAATATTAATAATAATTTAAAATAAGATTAAATATCAAATAATTTTGATTAATAATATTAATAAAATATCTAAGAAATTAATTTTTAACCAAACTCTAATTATATAAAGAATTAATAGAATTTTTTAAATATACCAGATTAATAAATAATTGATAATAAATTTTCTTAAAATCCTATTTAATCTTAACAAATATTTCATATACCTTCTATAAATTAACAAAATTAGCTATATAATAATCAAGTTCCTAATATTTAATCTTAAAATTATAATAATTTACCTTCATTTTAGAATATATCAATTAATAACTCTTAACCAAATAATCTTAATGTTTAAATTCCTTAAAATACAAATAATTCTTATTACCTAAAAGAACCTAATATTAATAATTCTATATCCTTACAACATAAACCAAACTAAAATAGTTAATAAGAAAATTCAAACTAGAGTATAAAAAACTAAAATAGCTAATAATAAAATTATATTGAAGTTCATAATTAAAACTAAATAAACTAAATTTAAAAAAATAAATAACAAGAAATTTTATTTTCAAATAGTTCATAAAAAACAAATTCTTTTTTAAATTAAAGTCAAGAAAATTCATAAAATAAAGATGTTTCTTATTTAAAAATAGAAAATAATATTAAAACATAAGAATAAATATAAAATATGAGCGATTAAATGTAATCACAATAATAATTATATTAAGAATAATAAAAAGTAGATATATATAATCAAATAGCAAAAATAAACTAATAAAAAAGTCTTTAAACAAATACCTAGAATAAAAGTCATGATACAATACAATTTTAATTAGAAAATAGTTTCAAATCGAATTCAAACTAATTAAATTTATGTAATATAACATAACATTTTAATGATTTAATGAAATCATAGTAAAAATCAAGCAAACATAATACTTTAAATTAAAATTTTAATTCAAATAAATCTTTTGAACAGAAATAAAGTACAATTTTAAATGATAATAATGATTTTATTGATGAACAAAAAGATATGTCTTTATAATCAAAAAAAGATAATTTTTCAAAAAAAAATTCTTAAAAATAATTGGATAATTCAAATATTTTTACAGAAAATAAAAAAAATAGTCATTATTCGAATTCATTTGATGAAAATCCAAAGATAAACGAATCTTCATCTTTTTAAGGAAATTCAAATATAAAATCTTAATTATCAAATCTTAATAATCATTCATAATTAAATTAATCAAATAATATCAATTTACATTCTAATAATAAAAATTAATTTTATAATATGGGTAATGATTAATCTCAAATAATAAATAAATAACCCTTATAATAATATAAACATATTTCTAATGTAACTAATAATACATAACAATAATAAGGAAAATTATGTAATTCTTATTAATAATTAAATGAGATCCTATAAGAAAAAATATCGTAAATTGATATTAGTAAGGATTTCTTTAATCTTCGAAATTTCTCATATGATAATATATATGAAAGAAAATATGCTTCATAAAATAGTTTTTCTAAAAGCACAAATTCTAGTCCAAAAAGAAATAAACATTTTATTTAATAAGAACAGAAAATTAAAAAATTGAAAGAAAGCATAGTTAATAATATTTATTAAAAAAAATATGAAAGTGAGGTTAAAAATTCTCTAATTATTAATAATTAACAAAATTCTTTTTTAAATGATTAATAAATCCAAAAACTTAAATTAATGTTACCTATTACTAAATACAATGATTAAAATATTGTTTTATTAAGAAAAGATTATAATAATAATTATTTATAAATTTATGAATAATAAAATAAAAATAATGAAAGTTCTTTTATTTAAAAAACCTAAAAGGATAAAACTGAAAAAAACCTAAATAAGTTTTCTTAATAAAGTGAAAAAAAAAATCCAGAAATAAATAATAAAAAACAATAAAAATTTACAAAAAATTCTAATAAAAAAATTAGTATTAATATCCAACAAATCTAAGATGAAGATAAAATGAGTTTTGATAAAAATATTAATCCTATAAATTAAATTTCTAATAAATGTAATAGTAATAATAATAGCAAATATGTTAATATTATAAATAATAGTAATATTAAATTAAATAAAAATAATTATAATAATAATAGTAATCCTAATATTAATAATAATAATAATAATAATAATTTTAATTGTAATAATAAACTTAATTCTATTAATAATAATATAAATATAAATAAGAATTTTAATATTAAGAATAATCTTAGTACTAAGAATAATCTTAGTACTAAGAATAATCTAAGTACTAAGAATAATCTTAAAACTAAGAATAATATTGATACTAATAAACTCATTAATAATAATAGAAATTCTGCTAATAATAATGATTCTCCTAAAAAAAATAACAATTTCTTTAGTGGCAATAATTTTAATAATGTTTTAACAAAAAATAATTCTTGTATACTTAAAAAAAAGAATCTTTAAATAATCCTACTTAAAATGCTGATTATATAATAACGGATAATTAAAATTAACTAAAATAATTAGAAAAAAGTACTTTAGTTTAAACTAATTATCCCCTATTTAAATAAAAAACTAAAACCAATAAACTCCTATTTAAAATAAAAGAAATTAATTATGCATATCCTGTTTAAACAAAATAATAAAATATCGAATAATTATTATAAAACTCTTCAATTTAATAATTAAATAATAGTAAAAAAAATAACAATACTCAAAATATTTAAAATTTAAAATTAGATTAGTAATCAACTTAAAATGCTTTTAGTTAATAATAATTATTTGCTAATGATTAATATTATGGATATGATTAATAATAATAAGGTAATTAAAAATCTCACTCTTTAATTGGTAACTTTTAATAACATAATTAATTTGTTTAAGAACATTAAGTTAGCTTTAATATTCCCAATCAAAATTAAATTTAGAAAAAGAATCTAAATGATTAAAAATAGAATCAGTAAAAGCAAAACAAAAAATATTAAATTATTTAATTTTTTTTTATTTATAGTTTTTTTAATTTATCATATCCTAATTTTGAAATAATAAATGATAAAGAATAAGGAATCGAAATTATTTAAAAAAGTATATATAATACAAATAAAAATTAGAGTTATACAAAATTTTAAAATTAAGATTTTTAAAATAATTTAATAAAAGCTTATTTAAAAGAGATAGAAAAAAATAAAATATTTTAATAAACCTATAAAATATAAGACATATCTTTTTTAAGAAAATAAAATTTAAAAATACAATTAGCATTAATTTTATCTTTTAAACTAACAAACTTTTAACATAAAAGATTAACTTTCTTTTTTAAAAAGTTAAGTAATTATAATAAATAGAAAAAAAAATATATTTAAGTTCAAACATATGTTCTAACAAATAAGATATACAAATTAATGTAAATGAGAAAATTCGAATCATTTTATTAAATAAAAAAGATTTATTATGTATAAAATTAAATAACGGAAATAAGAAGTTAAAACAAATAGCTAATTATAATTTTAATTCAGATAAATTTTAATAATTAAAAGTGTACTAAAATTTATTTACAATTAATAAAGACTGTTAAATTTATTTTAAAGTAATATTATTATGTAACATAATCAAGTACTTTAAAAAAAAAAAATTATTACTTGCATTTAATTGTATTTATTTTCATAAAAACAATAACCATTAATAATATGAATAAGAAAAAATAAATTATGACATTACTTTAAAAAATAATTAAAATAATTTCAAGCAATATAAAAAGGAAATTCATGTCATACAATATACTAGTAAGATAGAAACAAAACTAAATCTTTATATGGATCATATAATAGTATTCATTAAAAAAACTAAACACTTAAATTATAAATTATTCGACTTTTCAAATTAATAACAAATATTAAATAATAGAATGGATATGATAAAAAATAAAAAAATATCTGAAAGTGAACATAAATTTAATACTGATAACAAATTAAACTAATAATAAAATTAAATTTAAGAGGTTTTTAACTATCACAATCAATTAGAATAATGCTATTAATTCTATTTAAATATGAAAAATAACTAGAATAAAAATAAGAATTCATAATAAAAGAAAGATTGTATTAATGATAAAAAACTGAATAAAAATAGCTTATATAAGCCTAAAGCTTAAAACTTACCTATTTATCAAAAAGTTATTGATAATTAAAAAGAAAGTATATCTAAACAATTCAAAAATTTTAATAAAAAAATTGTGATGGAATGTGAAAGTAAAACAGTTAATTATAAGCCTTAATTATGTGCTTTTTCTTCTGTTAAAACTATTAAAAAAAATAATAAATTATGAAAATTAATACTAAAATTATATAAATATAAAAGATTTAATAATTTTTTATATATTTTAAAAAATAATTATAATTTTTTTTTAAATAATATATAAAAAAAATTAAATATAAATAATATATATATTTAAAGAAATTAAAACAATTATAATACAAAATAATAAGAATATTATTATAAAAAAATTTGATAAAATTTAAATAATTAATTTAAAAAAAAAAAAAATTAATTGTAAAATTTTAAAATAAAAAAAAATACATTATAATATAAATTATATTACTATAATTAAAATTTAAATAAATAAAAAATTAATTAAGTATATGCATGTATTAATAAATATAAATATAAAAAAAATATATAATTATATATAAATTATATAACTAAATATCTTAATTTATGATTAATTTTTTTTTATAAATTTATTATTTTTTTTTTTTATATAAAAATGTAATTTTTTATTTATTTATTTGTGTTTATATATTAATTTAAAATTTATTATAAAATAATTTTTTATAATAAAACTAAATAATTTATGTTCAGTTTTAATATAGAAATTAAAAAAAAAATTAAATTTATTTAAATAGTTTCTAATATTTTGTTTATTATTTATTTTTTAATATTTAATTTTTTTAAATTAATATTAATTTTCATTTCATAATTAAAATAAATTTATAAAAAATTCTTATAAATCTATTAAAATAAAAATTAATTAAGAATATTTTTAAAAAATTTATTAATGATTTTATAATAATGAAATTAATTATTAGCTAATATTTCTACTATATATAAATATATATGAATAATAATATATATTTATTTAATATCAATTATTATATTAATTTTTATATAAATTATTAATTTTTTCATAAGAATTTATTTATTTTTCTAATTATTTAAATTAATAATCTTAAATATTTTTTTTATCAAATCCTTAATTATATATATAAGCTGAATTTTTTTAAAACTAGTTTTCTTTAATTTTAATATCTTATTTTAGTAAATTGCCTAACTTTTTACTAAATTTAACTTGTTTACTTTTTGTTTACATATTAACAAATATATAATTTTTATTATTATCATCATAATTTTCTTTTTATTAGCTTTTAAAATTATGTGCGTTAGGTAAAATACTTACACTTTATTAATTATTTTATAAATAAGGATTTATATTTTTCAAAATTTAATTTTAATGTAAATGACTTTTGTTTAAAAAATAATTCTTCTTTTTTAATGATAATATTTAAGACGTACTTTTTATTTTTTTAACAGAACATGGTTTATATAATTCATCCTTTTTCGCTTAATCAATTTTCGAAGATTATTCTTGAATAAATTTTTAAATAGTACTATTACCTCTTAATTTATTTTAATCAATAAATTATTACATTAAAGATTAAGAGCTTATATTATTTTCTTTATTAAATATCTTTTTACTGTCCTTTTATTAATTTTTTTATACATTTTCTTTTTTTTCATTTGTTTAATTTGATTTATTATTTTCTTCATTTTTTTTATTATTTTTTTAAATATCTTAATTTAAAATATCATAATATCTTTATTCAAAAATAATGGATTTTCTTTTAATATTTTGAACATTACCAATAATATGTATACTAGTCCTTAATTTATTTAATAGTTCTTAACTATAACTACTCTTTTATTAATTTTGCTCATTTTAGATTTTCTCATGACAATCTTAATTACTCTCAGATATTTCTTCAGAAAAATTATTACTATTATCAATTTTAATATTAGAGTTTACGTTTTTACACTTTTAGAGTAATTTTTATGGACCTTTTTAAGCAGGCGATTATTTTCGAGAAGTTTTTAATCTAATAATTTTTATTTTCTGTTTTTTAATCATAATCTTTTGATTTATCTTTATTTTATTAATTATCAATATTTTATTCTTCATATATAATTTATTAATAAATATTTTTTTCATTTTTATAAGATTAATATTATGATGTATTTTGAGAATTTAAAAAACAAATTAGTTTCTATTTTTTTGGAACTATACTTTCTTATGTTTCTTTCATTGGCTAATTTAAATTCATTTAATAGTTTATCTCTTTTAAGTTTTTTTAGATTTCTAATTTTTTATTTGCTGTTTGTATCACTCCAATGTAATTTATATTATCTAGTTTTTTTTAGTTTCTTAACATCCTAATATCTTTTGTATTATTTAATTCTTTATTATTGAGTTTATAAATATATTATCTAATCTTATTTATTTGCTTGTTTATTATCCGGTTTAAGAACAATAACAGCTTTTTCTTCTTATATGTATTTTTTCTTTTAATTTATTATCTTTTTCTATTTTAAATTATTATATAGTCGATTCTTAATCAAATAAATTATATTTAAGTCTTTCTATAGGTGTTATTTATCCTGTTAATTATAATTATTTTAATATTAATTTATTTAATTTTACTTGAATTGTTGCTAGATTTATTATTATTAGTTGTATATATCAAATAGTATTGGTTAAATTAATTTTAAGATTATTAAAATAATTTTTGTTTTTTCTTCATAAGATTATTGTTTTATGCTTCAATAATTGAATTATTTTATTGATTGGATTAATTTTTTTCATTTATTTATAGACTATTTTTAATTAAACTGTTATTTTTGTTTATTATTATTCTGTATTTTTAAATAATTTAATTCATAATATTTTCTTTCTCTTATTTTTTTTTAAATTAAGATAAAAATTTATGAATATTTTTTTGTTTTTTTTAATTTTCTTTCAATAAAAATATAAAATTAATAGTATTTAATCGTTTAATAATATAAATTTTAAATATAATTAATATAAATATTAATTTTTATAAATAATTTAGCTTTTTCCTATTTTTGTTTATTTAATTAGTATAAATTAATTTAGATTAAATAATGATATAATAATAATTATTTAATGTTCATATATTAATAAAAATAAATATAAAATAATTAATATTATAAATATTTTTTTTTTAATATATTAAATTTGTTTCAAAAAAAAATTAAATATAATTTTTTTTTTAATAATTTAATATAATTAATATACTGTTATATAAATAATATTTTTTTTACAAAACAATTTTCTTAAATTTATTTTTGTATAAAATAGTCAACAATAACATAGGTTTTTAGAATTGAGTTATATTAAATTATTAAAATGAATAGTTTTAAACCTATTATAAATAATAAATAAAAAATTTTACTTTCATAATAAAAACTTTAATAATTTAAAAAAATGAATATTAAATGTTTTAATGAATAAATTAACTATATTAATTTAATTGTAGAAATTTTAATCTTAAAAAAATAATAATAATAAGAAATAGATTTATAAATGATTATAATATAGTTTTAAATAATAATTATAATAAATTTAACAATATTTATTTTTTATAAATAAAATATTAGATTAATAGTTTTAATAATTAATTTTATTTATTATTTTTTAAAAAATCTATAAATTATTTTTTTTGATAATTATTTATTTTAAACCTTTTGTAAATATAATTTTTTATTTATTTAATATAATTATCAAATTTTTTGTTTTTTTTAAATATTTAATAATATTTTTTTTTATATATATATAGATATAAAATATTAAATTTTTAAATTTAATCTATATTTAAAAATAAATTAAAAATTGTTATTTTTATTTTAAAAAATAATTGCAAAATTCAAATATATTTTAATCTAAATATAAAAAAAACGCAAAATATATAAATAATAATATATAAAATAAATACAATTTATAAATAATTATTAATTATCATAAAGTAAAATTTAATATTCATTTAAAAATATTTAGTAAATTATTTTTTAATAAATATATTTAGTAAAATTAAAAAAAGCAATATTTTACAGAAAATGAACAATAAAAATAAATAAGAAACTAAGTCATAAGATGAGTAAGCTTATTATTTAAATCATAATTTAAGTTTGCTACTTTAATGTTAAAACGATACAATATTTAAACCTTTTGCATTTTCACTAAATGATTTTAATGAATAAATAATAGAATCTTAGATTATATGTAAAAATTAAAGTGAAAGTAAAGCAAATAAAAATGAAAACTAATCTATTAATTTTATTCAATAAGCAAAAAACATGTATTAAAAATAAATATCCTTAAAATATTTTTATTTTTTAAATATTCAATTAGACTAGAGAAATCTAAATAAAATTTAAATTAATAATATTATGGTTTTGAACCTAATGAATTAATTTTTAAACCAAAACCTATAAAATATATTGAAAATTATAGTCTAGAATACGAAAGGTAAACAAAAAAATTAAGAAATATTATAAATAAAAAGTTAAATAAAAATCAATTATTAAATTAAAAAAATTATATAAAAAAAAACTAAAATTAAGATACATCTCTTTTTTTAATTATTAAATAGTGCTCCTTAATAAAACACTACTTAAAAATATAATAACTAAAAAAACTAATAAAATGAAAGTTTTATAAAACTAATATAAAAATAATAATTAAATAGTGATACAAAATATAGTAACTAAAAAAAAAATCAAAGCTAAGAAAATAACTTATTTTTTTAAAATTCTAGTAATACTAACTTTAAATTCTAATCATAAGGAGATGATAATAAACATTAAATATCACCTAAATCAAAACAAGATAATGATTAAAAATATAAAAAATGTAATTGTAAAAAATCTAAATGCTTAAAACTATATTGTGATTGTTTTGCGAATGGAGAAAAATGCTCAAAAAAATGTAATTGTGAAGGATGTAGTAATAAAGCTGATAATTTAGAAAGAAAAAATGCTATAGTTAAATTTCTAGAAAAACATCCATATGATAATGATATATTATAAAAATTCAAAAGAAAAGAAAATAATAAAAAAGGATGTAATTGCTATAAATCTGGCTGTAATAAAAAATATTGTGAATGTTATAATTTAGGAATATAATGTGGAACATATTGTAAATGTATAGATTGTAAAAATAAAAATAATTTAAATGAATAAAATTCAAATCAATTTTAAAGTGTTGAAAGAGTTTTCTAAATAGAAAATAATGAAAATATTAATAATACTAATTAATAAGTAGGCTATAATAAATGTATATAGAATCCATTAAAAAAATTTAAAAGCAATGATGATAAATAAGTTAAAATATAAATATACGAAAAAGAAATGTTAGGATTATTCGAAAAAGTTAGTAAAATTTTTATTAATCAATATATAAGTCATTTTAAAGAATTATAATAATATAAATTATTTTAAAAATAAGTTAATTAACATTGAAAATTATTTAAAAAAAAAATTAAATTAAAACGCTTTCAAATATTATTCTTTTTAATATAATTAAAAATATTTATTGCATAAAATTATGTATTTATTGATTTTTATTTTAGTATATTCTTTTATTTAATTTTTACTAAAAATATATATTTTATTTATCCTTTTATTATTATTAAAATTATTTATTAAAAATAAAAGATATATTTAAAAAAAAAAAATATGAAAAACTTTTTTAAATTTTTTAAATTTAACTAAAATTTAGAAGGTGTCCCTACTATGAAAATGTATTAAATGAATGCTAATAGCATGATATTACAATATTAAAAAATTTAAAAGCAAATGAACGTTGTTATTCTTGTGAAATATCTATTTGCTACGTTTGCTCATAAAAACATTTCCATAAGCATTGCGATGTTGAATGTAAAAAAAAAAAATCATATTTTAGTTTAAAAAATATTATTTTATTAATATAATTTTTACAAAAAAATAAAAATACTTAACTTAAATTTTATAAAAATATAGGGGGATTTGATTCATATAGAAAATATAATTTAGCCCCAAAAAGTGAGAAAAGTAAAGACTTTAATTTAGGCTATTTAGCAAAATTAACATTAACAAATTTGAAATGTCCATGTGGTAGAATAAAAAAACATGATAATAATTATATTCAAAATAAAAACATAAAAAAAGGAAGCAACATTGAAAATGAAAAAAATGCAGGAATATGTGCAGCATGTGGAACTGCAACGTGTTCAACTGAATGTCATAATAAATATGCAAATGAAACAAATTAATGTACATTTTAACATAATTTTACAATTCCTTTAGAAAACTAAACTTTACGTTCAATCTTATTTAGAAATATATATTATTTATTCGATAATACATATGGGAAAGGTGTCCCTGTAGCAAAAACTTCTAGTTATTTTATATAAGGATATTTAAGTGATAAAAGAAACGAAGTCTATTTATAGAGAGGTTTTAGAATATATGGAAATCCTTCAGATGAAACTTTATAAAATTTAGAAGTTTATAATAAGGTTAATATAGATTATATTAATAATAAAGCACGAGTTTGTGTGTGCAAATGTAATATTTGCACTTCAAGGAGTATTCATCCTATTAATAATTGTATGCCTAAATGTTTATCTGATGAAAGTTTAGTAATAAAATTATATTTTATTTTTATTTTTTTAATTTGTTTGTAAAGATAAAATAAGAGGTTAATATAGTTTAAGAATTTTAATAATAATGTAATTGTAAATGTGAATTCTGTACTTCAGGAATTTTAATTACTTCTCATTCTAAAGTATAGTGTTTATTTCATTGTAGCCTTTCAGGTTTCTATTAGCAAAATATATAATAATGAAGAAGTTATTTTTTTATAATTTAATATTTTTAATTTATTCATTAAAATATGCGTATTTCTTTGTAAAAGTTTAATGTATAAAATTAATTATTTATAAATGTAAAAAATTTTGTAAATAATATTTATTTATATTAAAAATTATTTTTGATTTAATAACAAAACAAGCACTTTTTAAATATTTTTTATTTTTAATTTTATAAAAAAAAAAAATCGTTTATTTTAATTGATTATTTAATGTTAACTAACATTAGTATATTTTTTTATTTTATTTTTGATTTCTAATATTAATATGTATAATATTTAATAATTTTTATAAATATATATATATATAATTTTTTTTTTTTTTTTAATAATTTTTGTAAATAAAATGGTTTCTTATTAATATATTTATATAATAAATTTAATAATAAAAATAAATATTTATAATTATAATGATAATATCATTATTATTTAAAACTTATGTATTAAATATTAAATTTTTTTATTTTTTTATTATTCTATAATTTCTAATCAAATATATTCTCAATTTCCTAAATTTAAGTTTTAGGGAATACTTCTTAATATTTTTAACAGGCAAGTTATTTTAATTTTTACAATTTAATTTATTTTTAAGGTTTTTCTTTAATAATTTTTCTAATAGTTTTTTTCCATCCAACCCATTAAGTACAATTTTGTTCCTAGTTTTGCTCATCTTCCTTTTCAATATTTTTTTCTATCTAAATAATATTTTCTTTTTATTCTTCTTATTATTTATTTACTTATTATTGATTATTTTTATTGTTATTAGGTTATTGATTATTTTATTGTTTGTTATTTTTTTATTTATTCTTAGCATATTAACCATGATATTTCTCTTGCTCTGTCATGCATTAAGTATGCTTATTATAATCTTAGCCGATAAAAGTTTAGGTACAATCAATGCATATAAACTTAGCAGGTTATGAGCATTGATAAGTATGTCTTTCTAATTGTTTTTTTTAAGGGTTAAATCACAATAATAACAAACAAAAGTAACCATATATATTCAATTTTTTCTTTTAATTTTTATTTTATACTTATTTAATTTTAGTAATAATTTATTAAAATAAAAAAATAGCATTGATATAAAAAAAATATAATCATATATAAAAATTTTAATAATTAAAAAATAGTTTTAATTTAGTTGTACATTATTTGTTTCAAAAAACATTTTACACTATATTGAATATAATATGAAATAGTAATTAATATTTTATTTCTAAATTATTATTAAATAAAATATTAAATATAGATTCAAAAATTATAGTTTTTCAATATAAAATTGAAATTAATATTTTTAAATAAATTTTAACAAAAATAAATATATAACATAATCATGACATTTTTATTTTCTGATATAAAATTTAAAAAAAATATTTTAATTTTAAATGAAAATAACTAGATAAATAATATTTTAGTAATAATAAAATAATATATTAGTTATAAAGATATAGAGATTTATATGTTAATTTATTAATTTGTATTACATATTAAAATAAATAAATATTATTCATTTATTCTTTTATATATATTTTTATTAATATATATTATAAAAATAATTATAATTAATTATATATAATAATAATAATAAAGTTTATTTTATTGCGTTAAAAACTAATTAATATATTATTATAAAACAATTTAATAAATAATTATTAATTCAAAATGTAAAAAAATATAAAAGTAAAACATTTTTATAATACTATATATTTTTTTTCAGATTTTATTAGATTATTTCATTAGTTATATTTAATCAATTTATAAAAATTTTAACAATTAAGATTATATAAAAAAACAAATTACAAAAATAATAATTAAATATAATTCTTCTTATTCTTTTTTGTTTTTTTTTCTCATAAAACTTAAAAAATAAATAAATATATTTCTATATTTACTCACGAATATAGTATATAAATAAAGAAAACTACAATTGTAAAAATAAAATTAAACAATCATAAAATAAAAAATAAGAAAAAAATAAAAAAATATATTAAATGGGTTGTTGTTAATCAAATCCCAGTCAAGATATTCCTCATTATAACGGTACATAAACATAGGATTATGATGGGGGAGCATCATTAATTAAAAAAGAACAAAATATACATATTCATTCTGAAAATCAAGATTAAATATATCAAAAAAATTTAGACCAATAAAATAATAATATCACAAAAGACGAAGTAAAAAATAAGGATAATAATATCCATAAACCCAATTCTGTTTTTGCCTAACCAATAGACCACGAGCCAGATTATACAAATAGTTAAACAAAATTAACTTTACAAAAATTAGGTTCTTTTGTATATAATGAAAGTTAATATGATGATAATGAAGCTGTAGATTTAGGTTCTTATTAATTAGAAAATGGCTCAATATATATTGGATAATGGAAGAATGGAATGAGACATGGAAGAGGTAAATAATTATGGAAAGATGGATCTATATATGAAGGTTATTGGAGAAATAATATGGCTCATGGAAAGGGAAGACTTATTCATTCAGATGCTGATGGTAAAATTAAATTAAAAATAAATTCTATTATATAATTTTTAATTTTTTAATTTTTTATTTTTTAAAAATTATTAAAAAAAATAAAAATGTTAAATTATTTTTTTATTCTTAAAAAAAAAAAAAAAGTTTATTTAGGTGAATGGTAAAAAGATAAAGCACATGGAAATGGCACTTATACACATTCTGATGGTGCTAAATATATTGGATAATGGTATGATGATAAACAGGAAGGAATTGGCACAGAAATATGGCCTGATGGTGCAAAATATGAAGGATAATATGTTTAAGGCATTTATTTTCAAAATATAAAAGAATTTTTATTTTATATATAAAAAATAGGTAAAAAATAAGGAAAAGGTAAATTCTATTGGACTGATGGATCTTAATACGAAGGTGAATTTGCTAATAATAATATACATGGATATGGAATTTATACATGGTCAGATGGTAGAAATTATAGAGGTGAATGGAAAAATAATAAAATGGATGGATAGGGAGAATTTAGATGGCCAGGTTATTTTTATTTTTTTGTTTAAATAAAATTAAAAAGTTTAATTTTTTATAAAAAAAAAAATTAATTATTTTTAGATGAAAGAAAATATATAGGAAGTTATATAGAAGATAAAAAATAAGGATATGGTGAATTTGAATGGCCTGATGGTAGAGTTTATAAAGGATAATGGTTAAATGGAAAATAAGTATTTTTTTTTGTTGTTGCTTTATTTTATAATATTTATATTTTAAGCATGGATAAGGAGAATATATAAACGCATAAGGGAAAGAAAGAAAAGGAGAATGGGCAGATGGAAAAAGAATAAAGTGGAATGATGAAGAAGGATTATGAGAAAAAAATATAAAACATTTTATTTAAAAATATAATATAAAAAAAGTTTACAAAAAAAAGATTTTTTTTTTTTTTTTCATTTTTTTTTTTTTTTTTTAGACAAACAATAATAATATTTCATATCAAATTTATATTAAATTTGTTGATGTTATAATATATAATTCTTATACTTTTAATTAAATTAATTTTAATTAATAAACTATAAATTTTATTAATAATATATTATACTTTTTATTCGTTTGATATTGTATTATAATAATATAATTTAGAGTATATAGTTATTATTTATAATTTTTATATATTATCATGAAAATTATTTTTATTTACTATTAGTAATTAGATACTTATATTTTTATAAAAGAATATTATATCTTTATTAAATATTAAAATTCATATCTAAAAATAATTTAGTTTTTTTAAAAAAAATTAAAATCAATAACATTTTTAAAAATATTTAATTAATTTAATTTTATTAATTTGAATATCTTATAAATAATGAATGATTAACAAATAATATTCATTTGAAATCTTATTATTGATATAATTATAAAATGAATAATATTTTATATTTACTATTAATGACAAATCTTACTTATTTATAATTAAATCATAAAAAAATAAAATATAATATTTAATAACATATTCATTAAAAATGTTAAAACATAATTAGACTATTAATTTTTTTAATAAGTATAATAGTTTAAAAAAATAAGATTATATAGAATTATTATATTTATTCAATTAATAAAATTTACTAACAATTTTTTAATAAAATATCTATATTTTTTAAAAAAAAAAGTTAAAAAAGTGTTAAATTGCATTTTTTTTTTATAAAAATAGATAAAAAGCAAGCATGTAAAAATTCTTTTAGGAAATATAATTTAATTATATAAAAATAATCTTTTAAATAATATATTTAATTTTAATAAATATTAATTTTAAAAAATAACTAATAAATCTTTTGAAGAACAGCCAAATATCAATAATATATAAATAAGAAAAGACTTCATTTTTGATATATTAATATACAAATATATATATAAAGATATATATATATATTCAAATTAATAAATAATATATTTTTTTAGTTTTATGATAAATTTTAATTAATAAAATTTTTCTTGTATTTTTGTTAATTACCAAAAATTAATTTTTACTATTATATTAGTATCACGTTTTTGCGGTTTTGATTTTCATTATTAAGTATATAATAGTTAAGGAGAGATAAACTAAATTGAAAATTTCGGATAAAAAAATAAAAAAAAAATATGAAAGATATATAAATTGTATTTATTAATGTATTTGGCTATTATTGTTATAAATACATATATATATATATATATATTTTTATTTTTTTATTTATTTAATATATATGATATATTTTTATATAAAAAATATATATTAGTATGACATGTTTATTAAAAATTCAGTCCAAATTTATATATAATATTTTTGTTGCATAATGTTAACTTTATATTATATATAATCAATACAATCAATATAGACTATTAAAAAATTCTATGAAAATTAATATTATAATTAAATTTATTAACTTTTATAATTCATATATAAAACCCTATTATAAATTAAATATCAGAATATTAAATATATTTATATATATATTTTTTTTTCCTTTTAACAAAAAATCTTAAAAATTTATTATTATTTTTTTTTTAAAAAAAAAAAAAAAAATATTTTTGGCTTACCATTAATTTATTATTTTATATTACTATTTTTTGTTTATATAAATTATATAAAATGTCATTAGTATTATCAGATTGTGATTCAAACAGCTAAAAGTAATAAAAAAACAATTAACTATAAAATAAAAAAACAAAGTGATTTAATCCAAAATATAATATTAAAATGTGGAAAAGTATTTTAAAATATAGAATTCGAATTAGATTTGCGATATCCTTCAGACAAAAATATAAATTTAAATCTTTAATATATAAACTCAATAAAATAAATATTAAACTAATACATTGATGGATTACAATAAGTATGTTATACAATAGAATAAGACACGAATTAAAATAAAAATCATATAGCATAATTTATTATATAAATATTCGAAATAAGTTAAGCAATATTAAATAATTAATATAAATGCCTTATACATAATTTAGATTAAAATCTATTTTAGAATAACTAATTTTTAAATCAAATTACTAGTGATGAAATTTATTCTTTAGCTAAAAAATCAAAACACAAAGTTAAAATTATTAAAGGAAACGTCGATAAGAAAATTAATAAAGATAATGAGGAAAAGGATCCTTTGTTGATAAATTATAATATATCTAAGTATGAAATGTAAACTATTCTGGATGATAAAAGGAAAAACTTATCGTTAAAAAATTCCAAAGCAAATGCTTATATTAAAAAATTTATAGATGAACTATAGGTTTATACAAATAATGAAAAGAATTAAATTAAAAATTTCTATTAAAGTATGTAAATTTATATTTTTTTTTAAAAAAAAATATTAATTTTATATATTTATAATTATATACAAAAAAAAAAAAAAAAATTATAGATACATATTAAAACATAAGAAGTTGTAATGATATAGATGATTCTTCAAATATAGATATGATTTTCAATAATTTTTCATAACATGTAGATAAAACTGCAAAAAAAAAGTTATTAAAAGTTGTAAGCTTTTTTTAAGAAAAGCATAAAATAAAAAAATAATACAATAAAGAAATTTAAGTATTTTTTTTATTAAATAAAAAAATATATTATTTATAAAATAAATAAAAGACTGATTTTGAATAAGTAAATACTAAAGAATTATATTTAAAAATAGAAATATAAAAACTAAAAATTCAAGAATTAGAAAAATAATTGGAAAAAATTAAAAAAGTAAATTCTAATATTGAAATTCACAATTTTAAAAGTTTGGAATTTTAAAATAAATAACAAATTTAAAGGCAGTAAGCATTTACTTCATTAAAATTACTCAATTAAGGATAATAAACCAACTCCAAAAAAACTATTTTTAAATAACAACTTTCACTGAATATAATAAAAGATAATTTATAAAAAAATGAAGAAGAATAAATTAATGTAGAAAATTCAATAAGTTAAAATGCTAAAAAAAATACATTAATTGTTAATAAATTAAAAAATTCAAACTAAAAAAATTAAAAAAATTCAAATATATTATAAACTTAAAATTATTATGTTTAAAATTTAAATAATTTAAGTTAAAAAAGTGTTATTTTTGAAAATAAAGAAGACGATGTAAAAGATAATCTTAATTTAAAAAATAGTAAATCTAATACAAAATTAAATATTACATAAAACTCAGAAAAAAATATAACTAAAGAATAAAATATTATTAATGTTTAATAAGATATAGAAAAAAATATAAATAAAAAAATCAGAAATAAAAGCTAAGAAAATAATTAAAATAATATAAATAAATAATAATAAAATTAATAAAATTAATAAAATTATAAAAATATAATAAATAATAATTAAAATATAAAAGATAGAAAATATAAAAATGTAGGTTAAACTAAATATTAAATTTATAATTATAATAATGAATAAAATTTACCAAATAAAAAAAACAAATAATATGAAACATAATAATAATAATAATAATAATAACAATAACAATAACAATAACAATAACAATAACAATAACAATAACAATAACAATAACAATAACAATAACAATAACAATAACAATAACAATAACAATAACAATAACAATAACAATAACAATAACAATAACAATAACAATAACAATAACAATATCAATAACAATAACAATAACAATAACAATAACAATAACAATAACAATAACAATAACAATAACAATAACAATAACAATAACAATAACAATAACAATAACAATAACAATAACAATAACAATAACAATAACAATAACAATAACAATAACAATAACAATAACAATAACAATAACAATAACAATAACAATAACAATAACAATAACAATAACAATAACAATAACAATAGGCGTAAAAATAACAATAATAAAAACAATAATAATAATAATAATAACAATAGAAGTAAAAATAACAATAATAAAAACAATAATAATAATAATTAATAATAATAATAATAATAATAATAATAATAATAATAATAATAATAATAATAATAATAATAGTAATAAAACTCATAAAATTATCAACAAAATAAAAATATATAAACTAACTCAAATGATATTAGCTAATAAAGTAATTTTTAATAAAATAAATAATAATTATTATTCAATTAAAATATATGTCTATAATAAGAAAATTAAATATTCAAAGCTCAAGAAAATAACTAAAATATGAACTAAATTTATATTAATTAAAATAAATAATAAGTTTTTTAAGATTCATAAAATTAAATGAAAATATCTAAAACTAATAATATTTAAATGATTAAAGTAATCGAAATATTTTTTAAAGTAAAAGTATAACATATAGAAAATAGTATTTATAATCTTAAAATTAATATGCTTAATAAAAAATTTAAACTTAAATTTCTTAACCTTAAATATATTAATAAAGATATTCAACTGAATAATAAAAAAATAGCTTAAAAAATCTTTCAAATTAATATGAATTAAATAAAGAATAAAACTTTTTGTTTTAAATATAAAATATAAGTGAAGATTAGGAATAAATACTAAGTTCTCAAGATTAAATAAATACTCTTTAAAATTCATAATTTTTATATTCTAATGAATTAACTGAGAAATCATACAATAATTAAAAAAATTAATTTAATAGATTTAGAAATGACATAAAATAATAAACTAAAGAAAATGCTATAAGTAATCGTTAAGTAAGGTTTTTTTCTTAATATAAAGATTCTTTAAATAAAAATGAATATAAAAATACTATAAATTAAAATAATAATTAAAATATCAATTAAAATAATAATTAAATTTAAAATTAATAATTAAATTTTAATTTAATTTTATAAGATTTCAATATTAAAGAAATAAACTAATAATAATAAACTGTATGTATTTTAGAAGCACTTAAAGAATAAACTTTAAATCGTGAATAAATAATATAAAGTCTTTATTAATGTTTAAAAATAGAATAAAATAGATAAGCCAAAAAATTGGATATCAATTATTAATTAATGAAAAATAATAATAGTAATTAATAGATGAATTAACTTTAAAATATTTAAAAACCATATTAAAATAAATTATAAGCTAAACTTAAGTTCAAATCTTAATCTAACTATAATTCTTCTTAAAATTCAGTATAAAATAAGACTAATTAAAATTAAAAAGCAATCAATAAATTTAACTTAGTTTAATCTTTAATTAACCAAAAAAAGTAATTAATTGCTTTAAGCTTTTTCAAACAAATTAGTTCTAGTTTAAAATAAAATTAGGATAATACAGCAAAAATAAAAATATTTTAAGATGATACATATACTAAACAACTTAATGAATCAATTTTATTATAATCTAAAAATAAATAAATAAAAGATAATATCATTAAAGAAAGAAAATAAAAAAATGAGGCATAAAATAATCATATAAAGTATTTATTTTAAATATACTATAATTTTTTTTTAAAAAAAAAATAGAGATATTTATAAACATATGTAATAATAAAATATCGATTTTAATATAATAAAACAAATGGATATTTCAAATTTAATTTTTAAAGGAAATGATGATATCGAAACATCTTAATAAAAACATTCTAACTATATGATTAATTTATAAAATATATTAAAATAAGATATAAACAGTTTATAATAAAATCAATTGGAATCAATTTTAAAAGACATTATAAAATAGCATAATAAATGTGGTAAAATGTGCCCTCATTTATAAAGATTTTATGAAAAAATTAATTATAATTAATATAATAAAAGATAATAATTAATTTAATCATAACTTGTTGTTCATTAAATAAATTGAAAAAAAAAAAAAAAAAATCCATACAAATATATATAAGTAACTATTTCTTCATAAATTCATATTACGGTAAATTATTTTATTTACTCTCAAATTATAAATTAATTAATTCTGATACAAAACGACTTTTTATTCCTAAATTTCACAGAAAAGCAAACTTTTATATTCGTTTAATTAATTTAAATATCCAATTTTCTATAAATAATAACTGATAGTATATTTATATAAAAATTCATTATTTTTTACAATTTAAAATTTTATAGTTTTCATTATCATGTATAAATTCTTATGCGGCTTTAAAAACGAAATGAATAATCTTTCCTGAAATTATTCTATATTTAGTTGAAATAAAAATACTGATAATTAATTTGGGACACATATACAAAGGATTTTTTTTTTTTTCTGATTATAAAACACTTTTTTTTTTTTTTTGGCGAAAAAATATATCAAAATGTAAAAATAATGAATTTTTTGTTTTTCTATAATCTTCAATTTTAGTTTTTTTATTGTTTTTTCTTAGAATTTTTGTTTTATTTCATATTTTAATTTTATATAAATTAAGTTTAGATTTAATGATTCGTTTCATTTTTTATATTCTACTAAAATAATTGTATATACATTGTAATTTTTAAATGTTAGTATCATAAAATCAAGAATATTAAAACTAAGTATTATTATTTAAGATAGTTAATATTTAAAGTAATATAAATTATATTAAAGATAATTAATAGCTATTTTTTAAGATTTCTATTATGCTTATTTTGATATATAATGAATCAGTGCATTATTCATTTGAAAATAATTAATTAATAACTAATATAATTTTTTTGTTTTTTTATATTTTAATAAATATAATTTATTTAGTTATAATTTTTTTTTATTTCATCTATAAATTACTATTTGCTAATTAATTTATTATATATTATATTATTAAAATTTTTAAAATATTAACCAGAGGCTTCCTAACAAATTTGTTTTAGTAATATATTTATTTCTATTCTATATTAATTCATTTTGAATATTTTTATTATATTATAAGATTTAAATTAAAATATCTAATATAGTGTAATGAATATAATTTTTTTTATTATATTAATAAATATTTTAAATAAAAATAAAGATTAGAGACTTTTAATTTAATTATTTATAATTAATATATATTTATTAGTACTTTAATTTTTATTTTTTTTAAAATATAAAATAAAATAAATAATTATTTGTTTCTATAATTCTTTTAAAAATACAAAAATTTACAAAATTAAATTTATTATTAATAGAAATGCTTATATTTTGATTAAAAAAAATAAAAAAAATAAGCAAAATAATAATATAGACTATTATATATTTAATAAAAATATATTATCTATTTTTAAACATCAAAAATGTTTTAAATTAAAAACAAATAAGAGAGTTCAAATAAAATCCTTATGTAAAATTTTATTTTTATAATAATTAATTCCAGACTCTTTATTCGTATACATATTTTATACACTTTAATTATATTATTATATTACATCTTTTTTTTCACTATTGCTAAATAAAACTTCATCTAAAATATTTTAATTTATTGTCTAAATAAAAAAAAAAAAAAAAATTAAATTTATGAGGTATAATGGAAAATAATTAATATAAAATTAGTTACTCTAAATGAGCAATTTATTACATCATTTTTAATTTATATATTTTAAATGGTTTAATTTTTTTCTTAAATAAGCACTTCGTCTATTTTTTCTATTATATTTTTTAGTTATTATAACTATTCAGGATAAAATGATTATTTTTTCTACAATTTTTATTATTTTTCTTTAGGAGTACTATCATTTTTTTAAATATTTTGAAATTCAATTTGTGTCTATATGCCATAATTAATAGTATTGAATCTATTCATATTTTTATATATAAGTATATTTGCTTGTTTTTAATTTAATTATTAAAAATATAAGATATACTTAATACTTATATCAAAACTATATCTTTTATGGAGAACATTAAGTTATGAAAATATATTTTTAATATTATATATAATAAAAATCATTTGCTTATTTTTTAATGAAAAACATCATTTTATAATAAAGATTATAATAAAAATTGATTAATATATATAAATATTATGTATTTAATATTAATTTAAAATATCTTTTTTTCTAAATTTATCCTAGTCTTGAAATAAAAATATTTTACTTTGCTATTTTTATTTTTAAATAAAAAAAAAATTAATATTAATAATTTTTGAATTAAAAAAAAATATATTTATTTTTTATAAAAATAGCAATTTTTATATAAATAAATTCATTATTCAAAAAAATCTTAGTTTTCTTTAAATTCATTTTTTTCTTATAAATCTTACAATTAAGCTTTAAGTTTAGATATTTATTATGACATATAAATATAATAAATAATACAAAAGAATAAATATACACTAGTCAATACTAATAATCCTAAAATAATCTCATATGAAAACACATTAATGTTTTTGCTATCATTTTCACATTAATATTAATTTTAATTTATTTAGCAATATTAATCTACTTTAATCATTATTTTATTAAAAATTTGCTTATCTGATTTTAATTAATTACATTCGTTTTATTCTTATGAATGGTTATTTTTATACCATTACCCATTGAAATATTATGCACAAACTTCTTTATTACAATATATATTTTTATATAAACCCCAAAATAATAAAATATTTAAAAAAAATATAATAAGGTTTATAAATGCAATTAAGTTAAATATTTTTTTTGTACTCTTTTAAAATTTTTTAAATTAAAGAACTATTTATAAAATAATTCCTATAAAACAAAAAACAATTATTATTATGTATGATTTACTACAGTTTTTAATTATTATCATTATATTTTATGTTATATTCAAAATAAAAATCAAAACTGTTATAAAATTGACTATTTTTGATTTTATAGATCCTTCTTCTAGTAATTATAGTTATTAATTTATTATTAAAATTTAATTTTATGTTTTAAAATTTAATTTATTAGTTAAACTATTATAACTCATTATGTGTTTTATATTTTTTTATTAATAAATTATTTTAAAAAATGATTTATTTTTTTATCTATAAATAATATAAAGGAGAATTATAATTTAATTTTTTTATAACATTAATAAAATATTTTATTCATAAAAATAATATTTAAAAGTATATAAATAACCAATATAGTACATGAATAATAATAAAAAATATATTTTCATTAATTTTATAATAATAAGTTATAGATTACTTTTTATTAATTATAATCAAATTACTTAAATTATTCGATTATTTAATTTGCTTTTTATTTTTCTTACTCAGCTAAATAAAATTATTATATTTATTACAATATAAAATATTATGATTATCGATTAAAAGATTAAAATTATGATAATAAACCAGAAGATTAAATTCCATTCTCAATTTGATTTAGATTTTAATTTATATTATTATTTTAATGATTAAAAATATTGCTATTATTAAAATAAATATTATTGTTATTGTTATTGTTATTGTTATTGTTATTGTTATTGTTATTGTTATTATTATTATTATTATTATTATTATTACTATTATTACTATTATTATTACTATTATTATTACTATTATTATTACTATTATTAGTGTTATTATTAGTATAAATATTAGTATAAATAGTATTATTTTTATTATTATTCATATTTTTTATGTTATCTTTTTAATTATTCAAAAAAATATTTGATTATAATATTTTACCTGTCTCAATATCTTATATGTTAGTTAAAGATTAAATTTAGAATATACTATTTTAAAATGTTTATTATTTTTAGTTAATATCATTAGCAATGCTTGGAACAAGTTAATTATTCATATTTTCTTAATTTTATATATTATTATTTGTTTAAAATTAGAAATAGTTTAAATTAAGGCAACTATTTTTTAATTAATAGTCATTAAAAATAAAACTCATATTATTTAAGGTTTTTTAATCATTTGTATTTTTGTACAACATTTATATATTTTAGAAAGAATTAAAAGTTGGTTAAAACTTAAAATCATTATTTGTTATTTAAGACGAGTTAGCTTATATTGAATCTTAAGATATATATGGAATTTATTTTTAACTTTCACAATAATTCTAAATAAATTAAGAAATTTATTATTAGTTTTAATAATCTATTTAATCTTATTATTTTATTTAATTTGAAAAGTCTTCTATTTAATTTTATTTTTAATTTTTATTTTATTTTTATTCTAAAGATTCTTATTATTTTTAAGAAAAAATTTTCTCTTAATTTTAAACTTCTTCTCCTTATTCTTCTATAATTTTTAAAGTGTTAATTTCATTAATAAATTTTATTTTTTGTTTTATTTAATGACAAAATCTATTTTTCACCATATTTTCGGTTCTACCATTAAATAATTTGGCTATTGATGACCATTTGTTTCCGTATTTTTAGTAACTTTCGATTAATAAATTATCTTCTTCATCTGTCCATTTTTAGAAATTTAAATTTTTATCAAGTTTATTTAAATATCTATTTCTTATTTATTTACTATTTCTTCCTTTAAAAGCTTAAGAAATATAAGACCAATTATATCCATGCTTTTCTACCATTTAAAGTATTTTCTAGTCTTCACTTTAAGTAAAAGGAACTTTATTTTTTCCTTATTTTTAAGATATTCTTTAGTATCTTTAATAGCAAGAATTATAAGTTTTATCATCTCCTAAACTTTAGGATATTTTTCTAAAATCTCCCTTGTGAAGTTCATAAAGTTTAATTAATTATTAATCTTCTTCTCTTTTCCAATGTTTATTTGTGATATTATTACTTTTAGAACTTTATTAATTATCCATTTTTTTATTTTTATTTTTAATAATTTTTCTAATACTTTATTTTATTAATTATATATATAAATATGTAAATATATTTATATTAATATTTTGCATTTAAAAAAAAATAAAATATAATTTTAAGATTTTATTTATTTATTTTTTCTTAATACGTTTTCTTCCATTTGTGCTTAAATTTTCTATTTTTATATTATTTAATAATAACTATTTTTTTAAAAAAAATATCTCGTTTTTATAAATATTAATATTATTATATGTTTTTTTTTTTTACATTTAACTAATTAGTGAATACTCAAAAAATAAATTTTTATAACTAATTATTTTAATTGACATAAATAACTGAAATGAAATAGAAAAATATGTATTTTTTATATTTAAAATATTATTTAATATTCAAAGAATTAAGTTTCTAAAAATATATAATTTTGAAAAAAAAAAAAAAAAATAACATTAAAAAAAGTAAACCAAAAATAATATTATTTAAATAATATATATAATTAATATTAATTTATTATAAAACAAATTATTTAATATTTATTTATTAATATATTAATTTAAAATTATTTAATATAAATTATTTTAAAATATTTAAAATAGATTCTTAATTTTAAATATCATATAAAGTATATTTAATTAATTTAGTAAACTAAATCTTGTTTTCAATTGTATTATCAATATTTTTAGAAATATATTTTTTATTTAAATAAAGTCAAAAGCTAAATTTATAATAATAATTTTATTTTATTTGTTTTATCCTCGTTAATTATAATAATATAAATATTTAATTTTCTTAAAAAAAAATAAAATCTACATTATTTATTTTTGTTAAAAAAAAATAAAATATAAATATTAATTTAAACATAAATATAAAATATAATTTCTTATAATATCAGTTAATATTTTTTAATTAATTATTTATTTATTTTTTCTAAATAAGAAATATAAATGGATATAAAAAATATTTATTTTTAATTATTATATCATTTTTTTATTTAATATAATATATACTTTCTATCCTTATATCATATTTACTCTAATTTTTTATTTAATTTATCCAAGTGATTGAAAAGTTCTTTATCATTCTAACAAACAAACGAATCTTTAAAAACAATTTAAAGTTCAATAATATCATCTTAAGTAATTTTATGATCTAATTTTCCATTTTTTATAATTTAGCATAATGCAACTTATATTTATTTTGATTTTTCAAAATTTATTCTTTTTTACATATAAAAATTTAAAACTTAAACTAGTCTTATTATGCTACTCAAATTAATAATTTATTCAATTTTTTAATATTCATTTGAAAATCTATATTCAAGCATATCTAAAATTCTTAAAGGTATTCCGATATCAATATTTTAATCAATAAAAATCATTGATTCTAAAATAATACTTGCACTCTCTAAATCGATAATATCGGTCTCACTTTTTCTATAAATAGCATCTTCAATTCTATTATTTTTTTTAAAAAAGTTTAGTTTAAAATATCTTTTTTATTAAATATAAAAAAAACCTTTTATATTAAGAAAGATTCATAAAATCATTATCCTAAATAATAGTTAAAATTTTAGCTAAAGAACTCCATTTTAAATTATCAACTACTTATTCTTCATTTACATCATCAGCAAACTCATTTTATTAAAGCATTTTATCATATACAGCAATATCTTTAATTAAGAAAGTATTTATTATTTTAAAAATCAAAGAACTTACTTCTGTATTTATTAAAAATTTATAATATAATATAATTAATTAAATATTATTATATATATATAATATATATATATATATATATATATATATATATATATATATAAAAAAAAATATATTAACCTTTGTCTTATTCAGATATTGTAATAGAATAAATACAAAAAGCTATATCGGCTAAATTGTTAGGATTTTAATCTTTAAATATTTCATATTATTTATTTTAGATAATTTTTTTAAAGCTATTCATTTCTTCACATTTAATATTTCTTATTTATTTTAACATATATACTCCTTATATAAAAGCTTATACATTATCTTATGTTTTAGGTATCGAGTATTCAATTTAATCTTAATTATCTAAAATAAAATCACCTTTACTTAAATTGCATTTAATGTCTTACAATATATATAATATATGTAAATATATATTAGGATTTATTTATTTTTAATTATTAATTATGTAATTAATTATCTCATTCCATACTTATGTTTCAACTATCCCTGAATAAGAAAGATATTATGCTAATTCTAATATATGATATTGATTTAATTTATTTTCTCTAATTATTTTCGAAGTTTAACTCAGAAGCTTTTAAAATAGCATTCCTACATAATTGATTTCTACAGATAATTTTTGTTTATTTTCAGTTTTTTTTAAAAAAAAGATATATAAAATTAATACATAGACGATTGGCAAATAATTAACGGTATGTAATAAGAATAATTTTTCCAATTTCGCTATTTTTTTAATATTAAGATTATTCCATAAAGTTAATAATAATTTTATCAGTATTAAATTATAATTGTTAATCGTTAAAAGATTCATTTTAGTTGAGATAATTGGTGAAAGAAAATTAAAAGCATATAGGTTTAAATCTTAAAGATTTAAAAATATTGTTTATTAGAATAGTACGTTGGAGATTTAATATTTTTATCATTATATTTTAAATTATTAATAAGAATTTTTTTTATATATATTATTAATATAAAACTATTTTTGATTTAACAAAAAATTTATATATATATTTTATTATTAGTTTTTAACTTTATTTATTATTTTTATAATAATGTAATTTTTTAATAAAATATTAAAAAAAAAAAGTAATGAGGATATAAAATATAAAATATAGAAAAAAATATATTATAAATAAAAAATTAATATATATAAAAAATATAAATTAAAATAAATTAATATATATAAATAAATATAAAAAATAATATATATATATATATATATATTAATATTAATATATATTAATAAAATTATATATATATGATAATAATTTTTATTCATAAATCTATTTTATAATATTTTTATTAATCTTATTTTTTTTAGAGTTTTCTTAATTTAATTATATTTATATTATATATAAATATATTTTATTTTTTTATATAATTACTAAAGTTTATTTAATATTATTTTCTATTATTTTTGTAAATTTTATGTTTTCTTATTTTTCTTCATATAATATTATTCATATACTAATTATCAATTTACTAATTTTTATTTATTAATCATAAATATCCCTATTTATTATTTTATAAATATTTATTAATTTAGTTATATTTACATTTATTCAATAATAAGTAAAGCTACCATATTAACTGTAATACTTTATAATGCTTAATTACTTTATTCAAGTTCTTAATTACAATAATTGCATTTAAATTGAAGTTTATTGAATACATGAGTTTAAATACATTATTTACAAAAAGAATGACTACAAGGTAGGACTAATGGAATTCTCTAATCTTAGTTATATCTTTCTTTGCATCTATAGCATATTAGGCATTTATATGATTAACCTTTTTAAATTTATAATTATTAATCCATTTATATTTTTTTTTATTTTTTATTTTTTTAATTTAGTAATAATATTTATTAGCTTATTTGCTAATTTATACTTTTAATAAAATACTCTATTATAAAAAGTATTATATTATTATTTTAAGTTAAGTACAAACTATTTATCTATATTTTTAAATCAAAAATTTATTTTCACTTAAATTATTATTATTTTTAAAAAAATATTGCTTTCGAAAAATTGCTTTTATATATTTACATAATATTATGTTTTGTTTTATTCAAAATTACATTTTTTATTGTAAAATAATATATTTATAAAAAAATTTTGTTAGGTTTTAAAAAAAATAATTTTTGAAATTTAAATATTATAAAAAATTAAAATTAAAATTTATAATAATAAATACAATTTCAAAACAAATGGATTTATTTTAAGAAAACCAAAATGTAAAAAAAAATTAATAGTATTTCATTTTTTTATATTTAAATCTAAATTAGAACAATTCAGAAATTAAAATTGATGATATTTTATTACACAATCTTAGAAAAAGTAAATTATTTTAAGATGATTTCGACTTGAATTACTATTCAGTTTAAAAAAATGATACATTATTTGATTAATAATTGATAATAAATTAAAAATAATATAATTAGGAAAAAATAATTTTTAAAAGCGTCGATGATACTAAATAAAATAATCCATTTAATATTGATATAAGAAAATAAATTTTAAATTAAAATAATAAATAAAAGATATTAGAATAATAAAATTAAAGATAATAAGGAAAAACATAGTCTAAAACATAATACAATTAGTAAATATTTAAAGATGATTTCTTTTTGAATAATTTATAAAATAATAAAAATTAAAATAATATAAGCAATTTTAAATAAAGTTATGATAATTTTATTAATAATAATAATAAAAACATTAATAATTAAAAGGAAACGAAATAAAAAACCGTATAAAATTAATCAAAACTAAAACAAAAAATCTCAATTTCAAAAGCTAGTGATTAAAATTCTTGTTTTTTTAAAGATGATAAAATAAAAGAAAGAAATAACAAATTTAAAAATCCTATATAAATTTAAAATAATAGAAACTTAAAGAATAGTAAAGAAGATATTAATCATATAAATAAAAGTAAATCTAAAATGATAAATGAAATTAAATAAAATTAAATAATTAGTAAATCAATTAAAGTTTAAAAATGCCAAAAATATAGAATAAATACTAATGAATAAGTTCATAAATCTAGTATTTAAATTAATTTATAAAAATCAAAAATCTTAAATTAAAATAATTCTTGTAAATCTAAAAATTAAATAAATAAATATTAACATGATTATTGCATCTTTTGTAAATTGAAAATTTAAATTAATGATTAAATTAAAAAATCTATAAAATGCTTTCACAAAGCACATTTAGTTAATTAAAATATTAATTTTCTATAAAATTTTTTTCTTTAATATTTTTTTTTTAATATAGTTATGTTCCAAAGAAGATAAAGAATTAAGATGTATTATTTGCTATCCGTATAAATAATGACTATGTTTTTATAGATATAAATATATTTCTATCAAAATTGTCTATAAAAACTAAATATTCATATTTATATTTATTATTAATTAATAAAATAATATAATATGTATATAACCTAAATTAAACTAAGAAATTATATATTTTATAAAAATATGTAATTATAATATTTAATATAATAATAGAAATGGAAAAAAAACAAACCAGAAAATTTTTGATATTAAAATTTGAAATTAATATATATTTTATTTAAAAATATAAATTTTAAAATTATTTCAACTTCTATTTTAAAAAATAATTAATCAAAATTATTAAATAAAAAGTAAAAACAGTAAACATACAAATTATTTTTAATTTGAAAAAAATAATAAATAAATTAAAATAAAATCAAAAATGTATTTATATAAATTTATATTTATATATATAAACATAAAATTAAAAGTATATGAATTTTATTTATATATAAATAATAATAATTACAAATAATAAAAAATAATAAAAAACTTATTTTTTTAAAAAAAAAAAAAAAAAAAACCAAAAACCAGAAAAAATGACTACAGAAGATATAGAACCACATATATTAAAAAGATATGAGATAATAAGTAAATTAGGAAAAGGAGCATATGGAATAGTATGGAAAATAATAGATAAACAAACTCGAAAAACATTAGCTTTAAAGAAAATATTTGATGCATTTTAAAATTCAACAGATGCTCAGCGCACATTTAGAGAAATAATGTTCTTGCAAGAATTAGATCATCCAAATATTATAAAAGTATTAAATGTTATAAGAGCTTAAAATGATAAAGATATATATTTAATTTTTGAATATATGGATACTGATTTGCATGCAGTTATTCGTGTAGGAATATTAGAAGAGGTCCATAAACAATATGTCATTTATTAAATTTTAAAAGCAATAAAATATTTGCATTCAGGTGAATTAATTCACCGTGATTTAAAAGCTTCTAATATATTAATAAATTCTGATTGCTTAGTTAAAGTTGCTGATTTTGGACTTGTTAGATCTATTGCTTGTTAAGAAAATGGCTCCTTGCCTATACTTACTGAATATATAGCTACTAGATGGTATAGAGCACCTGAAATATTATTAGGTTTTTTTTTTTTTTTTTTTTTTAAAGAAATTTTTTAATTTTAAATTAGGTTCATAAAATTATACAAAAGGTGTTGATATGTGAAGCATTGGCTGTATATTGGGATAAATTTTATTAGGAAAACCCTTATTTGCAGGAAAGAGTACATTAAACTAACTTGAATTGATATTATAATTTACTGGGAAGCCAAGTTTAGCTGATATTGATGCTATAGAAAGTGATTTAGCAAAAACTATGTTAGAAGCAATTTAAGTAAATAATATTTAAAATAAAAAAACATTATAACAAATGATTCCTATGGCAAGTGACGAAGGACTAGACTTGATAAAAAATCTGCTTTAATTTAATCCAAAAAAAAGAATTACGGCAGATTAGGCTCTAGATCACGCATATGTGAGATAATTCCACAATAGAAACGATGAGCCGGTTTGTGGGAAGATAGTTTAAATACCTTTAGATGATAATAAAAAATATAGTATTAAATATTACAGAGAATAGCTTTATTTAGAATTATAAAAAAGAAAATAATTTTAATTTAATTCAATAAGTGATTTTGAGAATAGTTTTAATGAATAATTTGATGAGAAAAAAAACATTTTATTTTAAGAATAGACTAAAAGTAATTTAAATATGGATGAAAATAAATAAAATGGTTAAAAAAATAAAATTAATTAGAAATATTATGATAGTTAAATTCAGGTTATTTAATAAATTTAAAAATAATAAAATGCTGAAATTTCTAAAAATATTAATAATTTCTAAAGAAATGCATCTATTGGTAGTAGTTGTCTTAAATAAAATAAATAATATTAAGAAATAAATCCTTCTTAATAAGAAAAAACAGAAAATAAAATATAAAAATAAATAAATGTTAATAATAAAAACTATGTCATTTAAAATCATTTAGTTAATAATCAAAGTTAAGAAAAAAATAATGTAAATAAATATTAATAAACATAAAAAAATAATGTTCATATTGATAATAATAATAATAGTAAAACAATCAAAACTAATAAAAATAATAATGAAATATAAAACAAAAATAAAATACTTAATAATTATATTATTTAAAATAATGTTAACAATATTGCCAGTAATAATAATAGCAATAATAATTAAAATAATAATATTAATAATAACTAAAACATATATAATATTATGAAAAATATGAATGAAGTATGTATTAATAATAATAGTATAAAAAATCTACAAAAAAATTTTACATAAATGAATTTTTAAGGAAATTAAATATAAAAATAATAATAATAATTATAAAACTAAGTTTAATAAAAGTTTATAAATTTTTAAAATAAAAATAATGATTTTCAAAATGCATCTTCTTCCTAAAATTAACATTAAATAGGTTTTCCTTAATAAAAAATTGTTATTAACTAAAAGAAAATAATAAATTAAAATGAAAATAATAATTATTTATAAAATATTGAAGAAAAATAAGCAAATAATAATAATGATAAATATAGACCTTCTTCAATTAAAAAAAGTATAAATAATCATATATAATAACAACAAAATAACATAATAAAATAAATTAAATAATAAAATACAATATAAATTTAAAAAAATAAATAAAATCCTATTGATGATAAATTAAACTAATAACAAACTTTCATAAATAATTAATTTTAATTCTATTAACCTAATAAAAATAAAATAAATCTAGCTTAATATTTCGGAGTTCATTAAACAAATACAAAAACAATGTCTTAACTAAATTAAAAAAATAATTAAAATACCAACTTATAATTTCAATAAAATTATAATAATTCAGATAAAATTTATTAATAACAATAATAACAATTATAACAAAATAATTTATTTTAGTAGCCTAAAATAAAATAGCCAATTTATTAGAATTAGTTTTCAGCAGCAAACTATAATTCAAAGGGAGAATTTTTAAATAATCATATAGAATAAAAATGAAAATTATAATATATAAATATTTTTTATTTATAAAATTGTTTATTAAAAAAAAAAATAATATAAAAATAATTTTTCTACTAATTTTATTTGTTATTATATATTTTTTTTTAATTTTTTTTTTTTTTTTAAATAAAAAAAATAATAAATAAAAAAAATTAAACATAAAAATAACAATTTATAATTCATTAAAAAAAATAAAATTATTTAATACTTATTATATATATGAAAAAAAATTAAAATCTCAATCTTATTTAGCTTCTTCAGCTTTTCTTTAAAGTTCATCAAGCTATTCTTAATATTTCTTTTTGATAGCATCAAAAACAGGTTTATTTTCTTCCATAATTTTCCTTTAATTTTCAGGAGAAAGATCCTCTTCTGTGATTCCCCATTTTTCTTTGAAATTTTTAATTTATTCTTCAGTAGTTCCACAGAAAAGAGGAATTTGTAAAGTAACATTACATATTTTTCTAAATTTTTTTATATCCAAGAAAAATCCTGCATCTAACAATGGTGCGAGCTTTTTAGCGTTCTCCTTAATATCAGAAGTATTGAATTACTTAAAAAGTTCATATGATTTTTCATCTATATGATCTTTCAAAATATCAGATTCAAAAGGGAATTTATAGTTCATACTGCTTTCTTCATAATCATGTACTTACATAAATTTTAATATAAATTTTAAAGAATCTGATGATAATTCAACAGGAATTATTTCATCAAAGTTTGGTGCATTTTTTATCCAGATACTTAAATTTATTATTTTATGATCAAATTCTATTATTTCACCGTCTTTACTTTTAAGTTTTATTGGTTGATTATCCATATTTAATTTTTTTTTTTTAATAATTAATAAGAAAATAAAAAAAAATTATAAATAAATAGATATATTTATTTATAAAATAAATTATTTTTTATTTATAAAAAATGCTGTATCAAATATATATTATTACATAATTAATTATGAATTATTTCAATAGAATATTAAATAAATATAATATTATAAAATATTAAAAATTATATATATATATTTATATATTTATATATTTATATATGTATATATTTCTCTTAATTATTTATTATGTAATAAATTTATATTTGCTATCTAAAAATAATAACCTTTTTTTATGTATTTAATTTAATTAAAATTCAAGATAAAAATTAATTTTTTTTTTTATATAAGTTTTTTTTTTTATATTTATACTTATAATTTTTTTAATTCTGAATTTTTTTTTATCATTTTATAATCATTTTTTCAAAAGAAGTAATTCCTCTAGTAAGCAATATTATTATTACACTTACGTTATCACTTCCTCTTCTTTATAATTTACTTTAATTGACTGCATCTAAACATAATTATCTTGCTACTTTTTAAGGATCCTAGATAAAATATATTAAATTATTTATATTTTATAAATTTTAACTTATTCAGTAATAGGATATTCTGTTAATCTTTCTCTAACCATATTTATTATTTCTTAATTACTATAAATATCAAATAACCCATCACATCCCATAACTATAAATTCATCTTATAAAAAATCAATATCCCAAATTCTAACCTATATTCTTTTTAAAAAAAAATATAAAGTAAAATTTAAATTTACATCAGGTGTAGCTATAATAATATCTTTATCACCAGTTTATTCTTTTTTAAATACAAAATCTCCAAATGCTCTACTTACAGCTAATTTTTTATTTACTCTCCCACTATCTACTGTTCCACCAGCATTCAAAATCCTTTCTCTTTCAGATTCTAAATACTATATAAAAAAAAAATATAAAATAAGATTTCAAATAATATATAGATATATTTTTTTAAAAAGTTTTTTATTTAAATAGTATCATAGCAAATATTTACATAAAATTAATAAATGATAAAGTTTTTTTTTTAATAAAAAATTAATAAATATATAAATATAAATATATATATATATATATATATATTTATATATATTTTTTTAAATAATAACCGGTTTATGATCTACTGAAAGTTAAACTGCTTAACCGTTTCTACTTAAAATAGCTCTACAATCTCCCGTATTTGATGTTATTATTTTATTTCCAAAAATAAAAGTTATTATTCCTGCACTACCACTATCAACATAATTGTTATCTTATAAAATTTATCTTTATCTTTCAAAAAATTCTTAATCAATTCCTTATACTGTCTAATAAATTAAAATTTGATTATAAAAAATGTATTTTAATTATTTATAATTTACTTCTACAATTTTTTTCGATATATATTCATAAAAAGTATTAGTTTCATCTAAACAATCATCATTATTTAAATTTTCTTTAAATTTTTCAGAAAAATTTTCACATAAAAACTATGAACATTATTCACCTCCATGTCTTTATATATTTTTTTTTATTTAAAAAAAAAAAAAAACCCATCAAAAACAGCAAAATATGACATAGAGAAATACTTAGAAAGATAAATATTTTATTAAGCTTAATATCTATCTTCCATAGTAATTCTAGTTCCCCTATCACACCACATTCCAGTATTAAATCTTTAAATTTAAAAATCTAATTGGCCCATATTTATTATATCATCAGGTTATAATTTATATCTTCCTCCAGGAAGTAATTTTACATAAACTTAACCAGGAGCTTTCGGAGATACATAAAGAAAATACTTTTTTTGAAAAAAAGAAATATACATTTCTAAATTACTAGAACAATCTACTCCGAATTTATCCATACCTCTAACTTCAAATAGCTCACTTCTTTTGTTTATAATAGCACCTGACCATCTTACTTTTGCGAAAATTTCTTTTTCTTCCTAGTATTTTTTGGTTATATAGTATTTTTATTATGTTTACTTCTGAATCTTTTCCAATGGTTTCGATTTCTAATGTTTTTGGTCTTTCGTCTTCTATTTTTTTGTTTTTTCTCAATATTTTAAATAATAATTAATAAAACCAGAAAAATCTATTCCAATATTATCTTTTGCTTATTTAAATCTTTCTTTTTCTTCATCATCTTCAAAAATACCATCTATAGATTCTGGTGTTAGATTTTTAATATCTTTTAATGTTTTAACATTATATTCTTTTAAATTTTTTATTTAATATTTTAATTCTATTCTAGCAAGCCATTCAACTACTATATCAAAATTATCTTCCTCTTTTTATATTTTGTTGTTGTTGTTGTTGTTTTTTTTTTTTTTAAGAAAAAAAATAAATAAAAAAAATGAACCTATTAATCTAAATACATATTATTAATCTTCAATTCTAAATATCATATCATTTTCAATTGAAATAAAATTTCCTGCTCTTGCTTTAATCCATGTCCCTTATTTTTTATTAATAATTTTTTTTTTAAAAAAAAATAAAAATATTTATATGTATATATATATATATATATATATATATATATATATATATATATATATATTTTAAATATTTTATTATATTTGAACCTTTTTCTGATTACATATCTTATATTATATATGAATATTCATCATTTTCATCTTATTAATAATTTATTTTTGCGTGAATTGGTGAAAGGCCTGCATTTTCAATATATAGAGTATAGTCTTATTATGGATCACTTCCTATAACTTCCCCTTCTTCAGTTAAATTTAAATAAATAAAATTTCCTGCAAAAGGTCCTTCAATACATCTTAATATATAATCTGTTACTAAATCATTGATATTTTCTATAAATAAGTTAATTGTTTAAAACAAAATTTGAATAAAAAAAAATATAAAAAATACAAGATGGAACATCATTTTAAAATCTTTCTTATATTAAATCAGCAACAATATCTTAGTTTTAATTATTATTTTAACTATTACTTTGCATCTATATATATATTTTAATTATATATAATATTTATGTATATATAAAAAATTAATTCTTATTTTAATTTCACGAATATTATTTATATATAAATATATATATTTATTGCTGTATTTAATATAAAATAATAAAACTTATATTTATTTAATTTTTTAAGTTTATCAATTTTTTGTTTTGTTTTTTGCTTTAAAAAAATGATATTTTATTTAAAGTATTTTTTAAAATAATATATCATCAATTTGATTTTTGTTAGATATAGTTAAGTAAATATTTAGATTCTTCAATTGTTTACTCTTTTTCTGCTTTTATAACTTTATATTAGATTTCAAGTTAATTATTAAAATTCTTTTTTTCACAAATTATGTTAAATTTGAATCTTTTATATTAACACTATTCATACTATCTTTATAATAATTTAAAGTTATTATTGACTATACATCCATTTACCCATTAAGCATTCTTTTCTATTTAATAATAAAAAAAAATACATATATAAAAAAAAACAAAACAAAAAACATAAAATTTCAGTAGAAATAGAATCGAAAATCAAAACAGGAATTGTTGAAGTAGAATCTTAAATATGAGCTTTTAATAATAGTTTAAGTTAAACCTAAGTATAACTATTACAGAATTAACAATATTATTGTTAATTTTAATTATTTTCTTAATATATTTTCTTTTTGCAAATCTAGCAAACATAATAAATAAGCTTTTTATCTAATTATAATTATACTAAAAATGCATAAACTTAATATTTTTTTTTTATAAAATCATTGTTATGAGTTTAAAATTCTTCCTATATTTACTTCAAATTCTTAATTTCAATAAACTCGTAAGGTTTATTGATTTAAACTTCATTTTTTACTTAAGGAGTTTAAGGAGGTAAACAATATTAATTTATGTCTTCATTTTCTAAATAAATAATACAAGAATTTTTAGTTGCTTTTAATTAATTTTAATAATTGTAATAATTTAAATTGAAGTTTTTAAAAAGAATGACTTTGTTTAATTCTAATTATTTAATATGTTGATTTTCAAATACTACAACTTTTATTTAATTCATTCCTTTATTATCAACAATAGTTAGATATTTTAAACCTTTTAAAGTATGCTAAATATGCTTTTTTTTATAATAAAAGTTAAAATATGATTTTAAAAAAAGTAGATTACTTAAATAACTCCTTTAAAATTTACAAATTAATTGGTTTAATTTTTTATTTCAATTTCATTCAATTCTTGAATAGTATATGTTTATTAACTTTATTACATTTAGATTTCTTATTTACAATAACTTTAATCATCTAAAAGTTCAGCAATTTAATGTTCTTTTAACTTAATTTTACTTGTTTATTGTTAAATTTAGATGGTTTTAGTTTAACTATTTCTACAACTGATTATTTCAAATTAAGAACTCTTAGAAAATTATATTTATAATTAGATTTTATCAGATTCTTTCTATTAAATAATTTAAAGTATCCCCCCAACAAAATAATAACATTTATTAATTTTGATTAATTAATAATAATATTCAGAATCCTTCCAGAACACTAAATTTAATTAACTTTTATTCTCATCTTAAATTTAGATAAAAAAATATCTTTAATAAGTTTTTCCTTTATATAATTATGATTTTTTTACAACTTTTCCTTTGATTTTATAATCCTATAAACACATACCAAATTTAAGATCTTTTATTTATATTAATTTTAAACTTTCTAAAAATTTAATGCCTGAATTTTATATCTTTTTTATTTATTTATTCATTTTTTAAACATAACTTTCAAAAGTAAAAATAGAATTAATATTATTTCTCTATTAAGAATTAGAATTCAAGTTTAGTAATTATTTATTATTGTTGATAACTATTTCGCAATTAGTAATTTGGTTTTTTATTTTTTAATTCTATTATTCAATTAAAATTCGTTCTGTATTATTTTTCATTTCATCATCGTCCTCTATTGGTTAAATTATTTTATATTTTGTAAGTTTCAAACATATAAGTTTTTCATTATCTTTTAAATTTTAATTTGAATAATAAAAAATTATTATTATTAATAAATTTATAATTATTTTAATTATTAATATACTATATTAAAAAATTATATTACTGTCGTTTTATTGTTCATAATATGCAGTAAAATCATAAGCTTTTATAGTATCGTTTTTTTTTATTTAAAATAAATTGCTTTTGTTTTTTATATCAAAAACAAGATACAAAGATATATGCTTATTATCTATTAAGCATTCAAAACTTTTTTTGTTAATAATATATTATATTATATTAAATAAATAAAATATTTATTTTCAATTACGCAAAATAACTTAAATTATCATTATAACATTATGTAATCATGTTTGAAAGAATTCTTATATTAACCAGTTAATTATAATAGTTTAATTGTTTTAAGTTATTTTAAAATGGAAAGTTTTCCATATTAATTGGTTTTAATTTATTAGATTTGCTTTTTTAATATAATAATTATATTTTATAACTTTAAAAATATTGTATTTTTTACTAATTATATTACTAAAAAATTCTTACGAATTAAAAGGATTAAATATTTTTACTACACAAAAAACATAATTTGAAAAATAATAAATATATATATAAATAAAAATAGAAATTTGTAAAAAAGATATTAATCATATAATTTAAATTTAAAAATATATCCATTTTTAATATAAAATTTTAAATATCAATAAAATAAATAAATAATAAAAAAAAAATATTAAATAAAAATTAATTAATTAAATTATTATAATTTATAAATATTAATAGAAATTTTGATATTTATTATATTTTATTTATATTTTATTTTATTTATTTTTTCAAATATATTTCTATTAGCCGATAAAATTAAAATTATTTTAATTTTACTAATTTTGTATTTAGATAAAAGTAATTAAATCCCCAAAAAATATAAATAAAATAAAATGTAATAACAAAACTACAAACCTCTTCAAATAAAAAAGTATTAAAACAAATCATCAAAAATCATAATAATATATATATTAATTAAATAGATTTGCTAAAAAGGCAATAAGCGATACACCAGAAAATAAATATTGGAAAAAATTTAAAGTAAAACAAATTAATTTAAAATAAGGATAATAATTAAAACATAGGTATAAAATAATAAAACCTATTCAAATGCGATAAGTAAAGTTTTTAATGGATAAAATTAAAAATAATTATTTAGCTATACAGATGGAAGAATTGTAAAACACAATATATATTAGCATTAAGTTTATTTTTTATAAATTTAATTTATCATTAAATTAGGTATTTATATATAATTCAATAAAAGATAAAATTAAATTTGAATTTGATAAATTTAAAGACAAAGTAACAGGTTTGACATTAAGATAAGATGGTAAAATAATAAATAATAATATTTATTAAATTGTACATAAATTATTAAATAAAAAAGCTTAATTAATTGCTACTGCAGAATCAAATGGAATAATAAGAGTATTTATAAAAATGTTATTTAAATAAAAATAAAATATAGGTATTTGATATAAAAAGAAAACATCAATTAAGAGAATTTAATTTTCATAAAAAACCTGTTTATGCTCTAGACTTTGTTAAAGGAGAAAGTTTATTATTTTCTGGATCTGATGACTATGTAAATATAAATTAATATATATATATATATATATATATATATATATATATATATATTATTTATTTAATATATATTTATTTTAATATATTTATCATATTAAACTAAGAATGTCAAATTATTTGATGTTGCTGCTAATAGTATTATTAGAACTTTGCCAGAAGCACATACAGATTATATTAGAAGCATTTCTTATATCCCTAATACCGATAAAAACATACTTACATCAAGTTATGATGGTAGTATTCATTTATTTGATTTTAATGATAAGTCAAAAGTACTTTTATTTATATTTTTTATTTTTAATTTTTTTTTTATAAAAAAAACCATAAAGAAACCTTAACTATAATTTAATCATGAATTACCAGTTGAAGAAATTACTATATCTCCTTCAGGATTTTCCTTTTGTTCTGTTGGTGGAACTAATACTAATATATGGGATATTAGAAATGGTAAAAGTATAGAATAAATGAATAATAATTAAAAGACTGTTACTTCTGCTAGATATATAGGTAATGGAGATAGATTAATGGTTGGTTCAGTTGATTAAAGTATGAAAATCTACAGAACAGATACTTATTCATTAACTCATTAATTTAAGTTACCTAATCCTATCCTTTCATTTGATATGTCTTTAAATACTAAATGCTTTTTAGTAGGAATGTCGTAAAATTATTGATTTATATATATATTAGTTTTTATATTTTTTTTTTTATAATTTTTTAAAAGTGATGGATCTTTAGAAATAAGAAGTAATTTAAAAAAGTTAGGTGAATAAATAAATAGTGAAGATGAAGAAGATGAAAATAAAGAATTAACAAATGAATTTATTCCTGACTTTTTAAGAAAAACTGGTGTAGAAAGAAGAGTTTAAAGTTATAAATATTTCAATAGAGGTATTTATGAAAAATAATAATAATTTGATGTAAAGTATGAGGAAAAGAAAAACAAGAAAGTGAATTAATATGATAAGTATTTAAAAAAATTCCAATATAAAACTGCTATGCTAAAAGCTATTGAGTCTAAATAAAACGATGTTGTTATTGCTTTATATGAAGAATTATTGCAAAGAGGAGAAGTATCAAATGCTTTTAAAAACCTTGATTAAGTAATATTATTTAATATTAAATTTAATTTTATATTTATTTAAAAATAAAATATTAAGAATTAGCTTTCTATTATATTTTAATTTATTGCTAAAAAAATATCAAATCCTAAATTTTAAGATGTAGCTATTGATATGTTAAATATTCTTATAGGTATTTTTTGTTTTAAATTAGCATTTAATTTTTTTATAATTTAGATTAATATAATGTTTAATGTGATTAATTTTTAAATAGCATAAAAGATGTTTTAGTTAATGAAATTGAAACTGAAAAAATATTATTAGAACTAAATGGATAAATAAATACAATAATTAATAATGGAATTTTATGAAAATAAAATAAAATTAAATAAAATAAAATAAAATAAAAATAAAAAAAAATATCTTTATTATATTAATAATCATTTTGTTATAAATAATTATTAAATATATTTTTATAAAAAAAAAAATATTAAATTTTACAGAAAATAAATTCTTTTAAATTATAATATGCAAATTCTATGTTTAGATAAACACTTTATATATTAGACATCTATACTAAACAATTTTTTTTCTATAGCTTCATATAGTAATATAGCATATTGAAATTAATAATATTTTATAGTGTTTTTATATTGATTATAATATATTTATATATTTTTATATTTTTTAATTAATTCTTTAAAATCTTCTTTATTTTAAATATTTTCTTTTTTTCTTTTTTTCTTAATTCTTTTATTATTATATAATATAAACAATTTTTTTATTTATTTTTTAAAATCACTTTTTTATTTATTACTTTATTCAATTTAAAAATACTAAATAAATATATTGATTAAATATTATATAAATCATATTTTTTTTTAATTAATTAAATTTATCTGTAAATTATTATTATATTCAATTTTTTTTAAATTATAATAAGACATCTGACTTTTTAAATATTAGCATTTATTTTTAGTAACTTTATTAAGAATCATTTGTTTCAATAGTATTATTACTATTATTTTTTGATAAATTTTTTCGTTTTTATAATTATAAATCAATATATATTTACTTTTTTAAGAATATAATTATTTTAATTATTATAAATAGTCATTGTTTAGATTTTAATTTATACTTTTATTATATTATTTATTTATAATATGTATATATAATAAATCCTAAAATTTATTATATTTTGTATAAATATTATTTTGTTATATTTATTTAATTTTTGAATATTAATTAAGATATTTCTGTAGATTTTTTATATTTAATTTCATTTTAACTATACTTTCTGATCTGTTTTTTATATAATCTTAATATTATTTTGTTTAGTTTTATAATATTTTTCCTTTCTATATATCTTTTTAATATTAATTATTATTTTTTATAGTTATTTAATTTTATTATGTTTAAATCCTTTAAGAATATGCTTTACTTCAGAGTAAATTATATTAATATAGTTAAATATCCTTAATATAATTTTTTTCTTGAAACTTTTAGAGGTGAATATAAATTTTTTAACTTAAAATTTGAGAATTTATATTTTTATTATTATTTAAACAAAAATTTATTTAAAATTAAAACTTATTAACAATTTCATATTTTTATTTTTTTTAAAAATTTATTCAATAACTTCAATATAATTAAATTGTAAATCTAAAAAACTTAAATTTATATTATTCATTTCCTTGAATATTTCTAATCAAATTATAAAATAAATATATTTTCATTATATATTATATTAAAATGGAATTAAATATATAAAAACATTTTGTAAATCTGATAAATATAATTATTTATTTATATTTTTATTATCTATATAAACATATCATTTTTTTTATTATTTTATATAAAATAAATATATATTAATAATATAAAAATATAAATAAATATATTTTTTTCGTATAATATTTTATTTTTATTTATTTATTTTATATATATAAAAAAATAATATATCTTTTTTTTTTTATTTTTCTTTTTTTTAATAAATATTTTTTAAATTAATTTATAAAAAATTTACAAATATAATTTTTATTATATTTAATATTTCTTTTTAATATATAATATAAATTATAAAAATATATTTTTTTCTAATTTATATAGTAATGTAAATTAATTAATCTGAAATTTAAGATTTAGAACAATTTTAAAAAGAAATAATTATTCCTCATTCACATACTTTATAAGATATATTAAACTTATAAAATAATTCTAGAGAAAATTCATTATTATCAAAAATATAAAACCATAGTATTTTAATTAAATACAAAACTTTTGTATTTAAAGAAAATAAATAAAGGTAAAGAATGTTTTAGAACATATATATTAAATGGGGAGATATTACCAATAATAATTATAATTAAGCCTAATATTGAAAAAAATTAAGAAAATTTAATTAATTTTATGAAAAATTGCATGATATAAATTTAGTTTTATTAAAATTAAAATTAAATATAATCTTAATCTTCGTATGATTAATGCAACTAATTTATATAATTAGATTAATTAGGACAGTAATAGATTCATAAATAATATATTTTTAATCAAAAATCTTACCCTGATTAATATTATTTTGATTAGGAAAATAGAAATATATATTTTTTCATTAAAATGCCAATTCGTAAAAAAATATATATATGTTTTCAATTTTTTACATATAAATTATTTTAGATTTACCTTCTGAGCTAATTAATGAGAATATTAATTTATTAATTTAATTAAAATACTAAATATTTAATGATAAAGATTAATAATTAGATTAACTTTTTACTTAAAACGAAGAATAGTTTTTAGAATTCATTATAAACGAAGACAGTGCATTAAAAAAATAATAATAAATAGAAACCAATTTTACTAAAACAGTTATTTTATTAAATCCTTTCTTAATATAATATGATGATAATTAACAAGGAGATAAAAATTTTATATAAATTTCAGTAATATTCTTTTATGTTAATTATACTTTTTAACTTTAAAAAAAAAAAAAAAAAAAAAAAAAAGATAAAACATAATATTTAAATGTGTAATTTTATTGAAAATAATAATGGATTAAATAATATATTAAATTAGTAATGCGATAATAAAGGTATTTTTTAAAAAAAATATAAATTTATTTTTAATTTATATTTAATTAATAAAGAATCAAATTTTATAAAGGATAAAACATTTTTAATAGACTAAATAGATTTTGTTTTAAATTAAACATAATCAACATTTATTTAAGGTTTTTAATTAAAAAAAAAAAAAGAATTTAATATATAAAATTAATAATAGAAAAAAATTTAATCGGGAAATAAAATTATTAACTAAAATCAATTGACAATTATTTTGATTTGAAAAAATTTGAAAATAAAGTACCTTTATTAATAAATTATTTTAATTTAAAAATATATTATAATTATAGGGAGAAAATGAAATAATTGAAATAAATCCTTATTAAGAATACACATTAGCAGTTTAATTAACTCGCTTTAATAATAAAGTAACAGAAGATTTTTAAAAATTGAAATATTTGTAAAAATGCAATTAGTGTAATAATGATATATCATATAAAGGCATTTAAAATTTAAGTTCAATTGATTAACGTTCAATATTATCTTTATAAAACTATAATCAAAGCTTATAATAAGGCGATTTTTAAGATTTTCTAACAATTAGTAATTAATAATAATAATAGATCTTTGATTAATAAAAACCTTATTCAGTTTCTACATAATAATCAGATGATTATCGAAGAATATTATTCAATAATTCTTAATTATAAGCATTTTAAGCAAATGATAAATAAAAATAATAATAATCTTTATAGTTAGTAAAAATATTTTTTTTTATTAAAAAGAAAAATATCTTTTTATAAAAAAAAAAAAAAGAAAAATGTTTCTAAACCAATAAACTAAGAATTATTTATTGATAAAATAAATGAAGAAAATGAAATTGAAAATATTTTAAAAAAAATTTAATTAAATAAAAATTGTAATTGTTAAATATTATAAAATTTAAATTTAAATCTTTAAAACAATACTTCTTTATTAATTAGATGGTAAAGTGCCTATAGTTTTAATATATATACTATTTCTAAATATAAAATTTTATGGTAACATAAAGGAAGTGATATCATATCTGTTTCAATATAGAAAAGTATTATATTTAATTTTATTTTGATTTGATAATTTTTCAATTTAAATAGTAAAATTATTAAATAATTAACTCAATCAATATTATGCTTTTAAAATATTTGTTAAAAATATATCTCATACTAAACTTGATTTGAGATTATAGCTTCCTTAATAGATTGTTAATTATTAGAATAAAAATCATAAAGTAATTGCTATTTTAAAAGAAGAAGAAATTGATTTCGGGTTATTTTATTAATATATATTTTAAAGAAATTTAATTTTAAACTAAAAAAATATATAGAATTATAGAACCTGGGGAATAAAAATTTAATTAATTTGAATATTTTATTTTAAATGAAGGGTTTTTTAAATTAGATGAAATTATTTTTATAGATAAGAATTCATAAAGGTAAATTAAAGCTGAAATAAATATATTTGAAGTTATTAATTTGACATGAAAATTTTTTTTTGGTTAAATAACTTATAAAAATAAAATAAAAAACTAATCATCGAGAATTTTTAATATAATAAATTTATTTTATATTGAATGTAAATATAAAATTAATAATATTTATTAATTTAAAAAAAAAATTAATAAACAATTATATTTATTTATATAAAAATTTTATTTATTTAATTTTTTAAATTTTAATAAAATATTTTGCTTAATTCATAAATAAAAAGTATTTATATCAACTTTACTTAAAAAAATATAATAAGAATGTTAACATCAAACCAAGTTAACAACAACCAATTAATCCTAAAATAATATATTTTTTATTATTTCCAATATCTTATATTTAACTAATGTTTAATTAAAATTAGAAAATTAATTATATAGTTAATATATATTAACCCTAAAATATTCATTACAATAAATATAGATGAATTTAAAAGCCCATAAACAAGAGATAAAACTTTCATCCACTAAACAATTTTAATTTTAATATAAATAAATAAATAGAATTTTGATAAAAATACATATAATGGTATCATATTAAAAACAGCAACAATTATAAAACATCCCATGGAATAACCATAAAGACATATTATCTTTCAGTTATTTTAAGTAATTTTATAATAATATTTTTTTACTTCAAATACTGAAACATCACCTCCAAAAAACTTTATCAAAATACAAAGAACTATAGGAAATCCTATTCCAAAGCTATAAACCTATATATTTTTAATTAAAATTATAATCTATAATTAAAATTTGATATATTTTACAATAGCAGCTGCAACTGGTAAATAACTAAAATTTACTTTGTAATTATTTTTTTCCTTAATATAATAATTATTAATACATTTAACTAATTCATATATAAATTACAGAAATATATTATGATAAATTTCCACATGAATAAAGCATAAATATCAATGTAGTTAATATCCAAAAGGGTCCCCATCTGTGTTTTCATATTTTATAGAAAAAATTATATATTAAAGTTTTTTAACTTATTAAATATAATAATTACAAATCAGGTTTTTATTTGATAATATTTAAAAAATCTGGCTTTATTGGTAAAAAGCAGCTTTTTACCCTTTATTTTATTTCATTACTTGTTATGTTAAAATATGGCTAATAGTATCTTTTTTAAAGAAATATATTTAAAAATTAAAAATATAAATTAATTAAACATATAAATATATAATTTAAATATATAAAATTAAAATATTATATTTTATACTCTAATTGTAAAAATCCACATATTCCAAGTTATTATTTCTTAATTTTATATTATTTATTTTATATAAAAAATGTATATACTTTTTATAAATATATATTTTTTTACTTGCATTTAAAACCTAATTATATCATTAGTTTCGTTTGTTGAATTTTATTTTTAATATTCAATATCGACTTATTTATTAGAATATTATATTTAACTATTATCCTTTTAAATATAAAATTATTAAATATAAATTAAATTAAATTCTTATTTAAATAATAATTTAAACTGAAGGTCCATATAAATCTTATGGCTAATCATATCCGCTATCATTATCAATTTTATAGTCCATTTTTAAGATTTTAAATATTTATTTTTATTTTTTTTATTTTATTTGATTTTACTTTATTATTTTATATGTATTTAAAAATTAAATTGAATTATGAAATATAAATAAAAAAATAGTATTTTTTTTTTTTTTTTAATAATAAATTAAATTATTTTAAAATTAAAAATATAATTATCTAAAATATTTAATTTTACATATAGTTATTTTTTTTATTTAATTTAAAAATTTATATAATTAAAAAAATTTTTGTTAAGAAATTTATCATAATTAAAATAAATAATAATATTTTTTAATAATTCAATTTTTTATTATCACAAAGTATTTTAAAAAAAGGTTCATTATATAGATTTTAAATTTAATACTAAAATTTGTATATTTTAAATTTTATTTATTTTTTTATTAACCTAAAAGTTAATTTTGTATAAAAATATTTTATTTATCTAAATTTAAATCAAATATATTACTTACATATAAATACGAATAATAATTAAAATTTATTAAAAATATATATTATTTAAATACTTTATAAATTAAAAGAAAAATATTGAAATAAATTATTTTATAAAAACATATTCCTATTTTAATAGTTTTTATATTAGTCTATAAATTAAACTATTATAAGCTATTTTTTTATTTTCAATTCTTAAAATAAAAAAACAAATACATATTTTTTTAGTTTATAAAATAAATAATAATTTCACTCATTTTAATCTTTTTAATTTGTATTATAAATAATACTTTTATTAGTTTAAATTAAATTTTAATTAGTTAAATTATTAATATAAGTATTAATTGAGCAGTTATTATTGCTAAAATTATCATTTTAATTTGCTATAATATTTTATTTATTTTTATGTTTTTCTAAAATATCAAATACAACATTATTGATTTCTTAATAAAGGTCTTAATTTTAATTGAAAATACTACAATATAAATTATTTAAAAAATTATTATTTTTTAATTAATAACTATCACCTGAATAACAAAGTGACTTAAAAATTCCCATGCAATTATATATTATATTAATTAAATTTCCATATCCATTTGTGCTTTAATTGTCTTCTAATTCTTTTATATATTCTTCTCCTTTTTCAGATAGCACTTTTTATTATTCTTTGATTATCATATCGGAAACATTTTAAGATATATTTTCCTTTGAAAAAAAAAAAAATCCTGAAAATATATAATATAAATTTACTTCTAATGTTTTTAAAGAAATTTATTTAATTTCAGTTATCAAGTTTTAATCATTTTATTAATTATCTAATTCGTTTTCAATTTAGGTTAATGGAATTTACAAAATTTGAGTTAAACTATTGGCAATTTAGTTTTAATCTTTATTTTAAAATAATTAATATAGAATTAAAAATAATAAGAGAAAAATATAAATATAAATATATATAAAAAAAAATAAAAAAAAATATTTAAATATATATATATATATAATATATATATATATATATATATATATATATATATATATATATATATATCTTTTTATTTATATATTGAAACCATAATGATTTAATCCTCTTAGTCTAAATTTTGTTATAACATTTTTTAAAGCATTATCTATTAAATTTATTTATATTCCTGTCCACCCATATATTTAATAGAATGATTCATTTATTTTATTTGCATTTTATTAATTTAAATCATTTAATTCTTTTAATTATTTAATTAATTGTGTTTTTCTTTGTTTAAAAAATAAATTGTTACTATTTATATATATTTACCTATCTAATAATTTTATTAAAAACGCCATTGAAAAAAAATCTAAATCTTATAAAATAGATTAATAGTGTTTCTATGTTTCATTTGAATTTTCAAGATTATTAACTTAATTATCTTATTTATTTTTACTATTATCATTAATAAATCCTTAATTATTTAAACCATTAGTTTAGTTATTTTCTTCATATTTAATTGGCTGATTATTTATGTAATCACTAACCAATAAAATATTTTATTTTATTTTTATATAAATAAATTACGTAGTTAATTAAAAATCTTTTATTTTATGAACACCTAAATCATGTGTAGAAAATCTAACAGTTACAAAATCTTTTATAGTTAGAATAGAACCTTAATGGAAATGATTACAATCTGGATGTATTCCAATAACAACTTATCCAACTTTAAATGGTTATATTGCTAATACTTATTCTAATAAACTTTCTTTGAACTTTAAGTCTATTTGGCTTTGGTTCTTTTTTTAAAGAATAAAAAAACTAATAGGTTTTAAATAATTTTTACTTAACTTTTTAAAAACTCTCTAACTAGCTTTCTATATAATTAAAGTTTATTTTTTTCATTTTTTATAAAAGTATTCGAAAATCTACGTTGACGACCCATTGCTTTTCTTATAATTGACCACTCTGTAGTCCTTAATTTATTTATATTTCCTAAATCTACCTTATTTAACATTTCTTTAAATTCATTATATTAAAAAAACGGTTTGTCTAATGTACTATAAAAGAATTCTGATTAAATGAGTAATAAAAACTTTTTTTATTTATATATTTAATTTTTTAAACAAAAATATTTAAGAAATTTGTTTTTCTTTTTTAATAATATACTTTGTCGTTCATTTATACCGAATTTTTATTATTTACACTTTTTTTATATATTTCCTCCACAATTTTTATTTTACTTATCTATATATTATATTCTATATTCGGAATTATTTGGTAAATTTGTTATATATTTCCCCTAATTGAATTTTATTTTTCTTTTGCTTTATTATTCATTATTTTAGATTTTTATATTATATAATATATTTAAATCATCTAAATTATTAATTTTATTATTATTAAATGTGTTATTGTTATTTGCATTTTAATTTTTTTTTTAGTATTTTGTCAAGTATTTATTATCAGTTGTTTTCTTTTAATTATTTATAAATATATAAAAAGTTGTCCAAATAAAATATATTTAAATTATATTTTTTTTAATTTTTTTTTTTTTTTTTAAATTATATATATACCCTATGAATATTTTAATCATGGTATTTAGACTATACTTAATTTATCAATTACTATTATTCTAAATTATCATAATAATCAGCCAATACTGTACTTAATAATTATCCAGTAAGTTATTGTCCTAATGACTTTAGAAAGTTCTTATTCCTTTTTTATTAAAAAATTATAATGATTACTATTTTTAAAGAAATAATTTTTTTATACTTTTAAGTAAAGACTTATTATATTAATAATTGTCCTTTTATAACCTTTTGAGTTAAATGTATTTTGCATTTCTTCTATCTTTTACATTTCTGATTCTTTGAAAACTTCAATAATATTTAAAAAAAATTGTATCAACTTTAAAAAAATAATTAATTATACATTAAACAAATATTTATAACTCTTCTTGACACCATCTTTAACCCATATCTATTTATTCTATATTATATATATTTTTTTAATTAATTAAATTTCTAAAATTTATCAAATATTACTTGATTAATCTAACTCTTATATTATATTTATATAATCCATTTATGAATAAATTTTTTTATTTATATTATTAAAAATGTTTATTTTTTTTAAATATTTATTTATATATAAATATTTCTTTTTTTAATTTATAATTTTTTTTTTAATAAATTCATTAATATTTAAAATATATTTATATATCTGAATTTAATTAATTATAAATTAAATAAATATTAAAAATTAATTAAAAATTTATATTTAATTTAGAATATATATATATATATATATATATATATATATTTATATATAATGTTAAATATCAATTATTACAAATGATATCTATATTTTCTACTCTCCATTTAGTAAATTAACTAATTTAACTATAAAATATACAAAAATTATTTATATTCTTTTAAAAAATCCATTTTTATTGATATAAATTAAAATCAAAACGAAGTATAATATAAATATATGCTATAGTAATACTTAAATATAAAAAATATATATTTTTTTAAATAAAATAAATTATATTAATAATATAAGTTATTCAAAAAATAATTATTAAAGTTTAAAATTAATTTTATTTAAAATTTATTTTTATTATTATTTAAAAATATTTTATTTTATTAAAAAAGTATTTACTTTGCATTTTAATAAATTTAAAAAATTATTTATATATGAGAATTTATAAAAATATATTATTTATAAAAACGCATTTTTTAATTTCACAAATTTATATATAAAATAAAATAAAAATAAGCAATTAAATTTAACCAAAAAAGGTTTATATATTTTTTTAAAAATAACTAAATAGATAATGGCATGCGTTTATAGAAATTAACAACGAGAAAAAATGAATAAAACATCACATAATATAGAAACCGGATCATATTTAGATATAAACAGATTTAATTATTAAAAAATCAAAAAGCCTTTTAATTATTCAATAGTAAAACAAACGGAAATAATTTAAGAAAAAAAAACACTAATAGCGCATTAATTAATAAAATAAAAGAAAATATAAATTATAAATGTATAGATAACCCAATAATATATGAAAATTATGATTTAAAAGTAATTAAAATTCCAAAACCTTCAGGAACATCTAAAAGCCAAACAAAACGATTTTAAATAAATGATGTTGAAATACCTGGTTCTGGAAAACATAACATAGGAAATTTTTTATATAAAAAAAACTTAAAGGATTATCCAAGAACATAAAAAAAGTAAATTTCATTAATTAACAAACTTATGTTAAAAAATAGATATTCAAATATTCCTTCTATTCCTGGAAAATAATAATAATACGGTTATACAGTAAACGAAAGTATGAAAAAAAAACAAAAAATGTTTTTTCTTCTTTTGAAATAATTTTTTTATATAAAGATAATGAATTGAAATTAAATAAATCAAAAGAAAGTGTATTTTTTTTATCAACAAAATTTCATTTAATTAAACAAAAAAATTTTGATAATAATGAAATTAATAGGTAGGCTATTATTATTAATAAAATGTTTTTGAAAACAAAAGAAAAAGAGGAGTTTCATGGAATAATTAAAATAGAACAATGTCCTTGAAATAAAATGACCAAAATTCTTCTTTGGGGCCTGGAAGTTATGATATTTTGAATATTGGAGATAATAAACCATTATATAAATTAAAATAAAGTGCTTCATTTATTTCAAAATCTATAAAAGTATAACGAAAAGGAGAAAAAAAATAATAATTTATAAAATAATAAGACCAAAAAACAATTGAATTTTTTTAAAAATATGATTTAAATGTAACTAATTTTAGTGATTCAGAATATGAATATATTGAAGTAACTTTAAAATTATATTTTTAATTTTATTAATTCTTTAAATTTTTTTCTAAAAAAAAAAGGATGCTACTCCAGGACCTGGAAGTTATTTAAATTAAACTTAAATAAGTTCAATGAAAACAACAGTAAAATAAGAAAAATTTTAATACTTTGGCTCTAAATAATAAAGATTTAAAAGTTAAAAATTATATACTTAATTAGGTCCAGGAGATTTTAATCCAAATGATTTTATTAAATTTAATGCATAAAAAGTATAAAAAAATGGTTTTAATGAAACATAATAAAATATTTTTTTTTTTTTAAAAAAAAAAAAAAAAAAGAAAACTTTTAATTAAAAAAAAACACCCTTTAATTCTAAAAGTATACGTTTTGATAATAAACAAGATTAGGACATAAAACCTGCTCCAGGATAATATGATTATAAAAATACAGTATTTTATTTAAGAAAATATATATTTATTTTTTTAATTAGATTAAAGATCAATTAATATTTAAAATTTAAAAAGGGTACAAAGGCAACTTTGGGTCTTCATAATAAAGATTTAAACATATATATGATGAAAACAAAGTATTATAATATATATATATATATATATATGTAGCTTTCATTTTAAATTAATAAAAAATAAAATTAAATTTTATTTAAATATTAATAAAAATTCTTCGAATAAAGGATATACCGGGTGCATATTTAAATCCGATTATAGAAAAAAAAGATGAAAATCAAAAACTTAGTGCTGTTTTTTATTCAAAAACACATAAAGATAATTATATTAATATTAAAAAAAAAAGTAATAATAAAAATGCATTTTTTTAAAAATTATAATTTTAATGATAAAAGACAGTGTATATTTATTTATAATAAAATTATTCAAATAGATATTCCAGCCCCAGGTAGCTATAATGTAGATATTTATGATATTAGTAGCAAGTTTAAAAAAGATGAAGAATATGACACTGAATTAGCAATAAAAAGGCCTGGATTTCTTACTGGAGAAGCTCGATTTAAGGAAATATAAAGAAATTAAAGTAAATTGCTTTTTTCATTTTTTTTAGACAATATCATTAAAAAAATATAGATTTTTAATAGAAAGAAACTTATATTAATTGTTAATATCTGAATTAAAGTCTATAAAAAAATAATATAAAAAATATATCTTTTGGAATCAAAGTACATTAATTTATAGATTAATTATTTCTATAAAATAAAAATAATTTGTATATATATAAATTATCAAACAATAGCAATAAAGATTTAAAAGTATAACTGAAACAAAAAATCTTAATCAATAAAGATTTAAAAGTATAACTGAAGCAAAAAATCTTAATTTAGGACATGGGGAATATTATGATAATTAATTAAATAATTAAAATAAAAGAATTTTTAATATTTTATTTAAAGAGTTATGAAAAATAAAAAATATAAAAAATTATTGTTTATTTTTAAAAATATTAATAAGATAAAAAATTTAATACTTGTTATTTTTATTTTTTGCTAGTAATTAATAAAAATTATTTGAAATGATTAAGATTTTTATTATATTTAATTTTGATTTTTCGTAAATGTTTACATTGCTTTATTACAATAAAAATAAATGATTTTATTTTATTTAAACTAAAATTAAATTTTTATAAAATTTATTTATAATAAAATAAAAATTATTATCTAAAACTTAAAAAAAAAAGATAAAATAAATAAAATAATTATAGGAGAATAATTATAAATTAAAAAATATATATAAATAATTTAAAAAAATATGATATATTGATTAAATAAAAGATAAATATAAAAATAAAAATATATTTTATAAAAAATAAAAAAAAGCAACTTTTTATGTGAAATAATATATATTCATAGATATAAAATATTAAATCTAATAAAACTAAAAGAAAAAAAAATACATATTTAAATAAAAAAAAATAAGAATAAATAAATAAAATATAAAAAAAATCTATAAAAAAAAGCAAAAAAAATAAAATAAAAAAAAATGGGAAATACCAATTCTTCATCACTAGTCCAAAGAGTATTATACAATCCATCTGACTACACCCAACAAGGCTCTCTAAACGACATAAGGTACGGAAACATCAAATAATTAAAAAAAAAAGATACAGAATAATTATGTGCTGAGATAACCAAGACATTAAATGACGAAAAACAATGGTAAACCCGCGTTAGTGAGCTTAAATTTAGATTATAACTGGACCACCCTAATTTAGTGAAATTATTGAACTTTAATTCTTCAATGAATAATGAATTCTGTTCATCTTTTTATAAAATAGGTCTTTTATATGAATACTACACTAATGATTTAAAGACTGAGATTTCTGAAAGAAAGAGAGTATCTAAAAGTTATTCTGAAAGTGAACTTTTATACTTACTTTAATCTCTTGCAAGTGCTGTTTTCTACTTGAAATCGAGAAGTGTTGTCCATGGAGATATTCGTCCTTATAATGTTCTTGTAAATAATGAAAATGGTCAAGTTAAATTAGGAGAAATGTACATTTAATAACAAAGTATGTCTAACTATGCTTAGTTATTAAGCGGAATCACCGAAGATTGTTACATATCACCCCAATTATTAGAAAACCTCAAAAAACACGCCTAAAGTCCCGCTTTTGATACTAATAAAAGCGAAATCTTCTCCTTAGGAGCAACTGTTTTAGAAGCCGCAACTTTAGAATCTGTAAGTCTAACTTGTTATGATAGAGAATACTATAATATAGACTGGAATTAAGTCAATACTTTATTATCAAGAGTCAGATATTAATATTCTTCCAATTTCTATTAGTTACTTTAAAAAACACTCATAGAATCTGAACCCTAACGTATTTCTGTTGAAGAACTTTTAGAATAACTAGAAAATCCTTGGGCAAAAAATAGTAAAGCATCAGGTTTGAATACTATAGAAATTAGAAATCTCATAGCATCTTAAAATAATAGTACTATAATTTAAAATAATGTGGCCGAACCTATCAAATATGATAGAGTAATTTAAGAATCTATGCCTTCAGTAAGATATGAGAACGCTAAATATGAGAATTTTGCTGTTTAACCTACTTATAAATACGATCCTATTATTACAACAAATACTTATGCAGTCGATCCTATTGTTACTACAAATACTTATGTATTAGAATCTAATACCAATTATAATAATAATGATCTTGATTCTAGAATTGAGGCTATTCTTAAAATGAGTAGAGATACAGTATAGAAATATGGATCATCTAATGTTTATACTACTACTACTACTACCACTACAAATAATAATAACTATTAAGTCCCTGAAGTAATAATATATATATTTAAATATTTACTTTTTTATTTAATACAAAAAAAAGACTAATATATAAGAGCAAGTCGAATAAATAAAATAATCCGGAAAAAAAAATGTTACTTATGAAGTTAATAATTATACTCCTATAACTTAAACATATAATTCTAGTTATTAACCTACAGGTGCTTATGCAGTGGAAGACTTAAAAAGATGTGGATAAGTATAATCACAACATATATCAACAAATTCTTATGTAATGGAAGACGCTAAAAAATATGGATAAGTATAACCATAAAATATATCTACAAATTCTTATGTAATGGAAGACTCTAAAAGATATGGATAAGTATAACCATAAAATATATCTACAAATTCTTATGTAATGGAAGACTCTAAAAGATATGGATAAGTATAACCATAAAATATATCTACAAATTCTTATGTAATGGAAGACTCTAAAAGATATGGATAAGTATAACCATAAAATATATCTACAAATTCTTATGTAATGGAAGACTCTAAAAGATATGGATAAGTATAACCATAAAATATATCTACAAATTCTTATGTAATGGAAGACGCTAAAAGATATGGATAAGTATAATCTATTGCTTAAGAAAATAAATTCACAGACACTTAGGTAATGGAGGAATCTAAAAGAAGTGGATAAATATAGCAAGGTAATTATCAAAATAATTATCAAACTAATTATAATCCTGTATAAGTTGAAGATGTAGTTAAAAAAACTGGCAAAAATATTAATTATGAAGTAAGCTAATAAAATAGCTATGCACCAGTTAATTAAGTTTTATAATACAATAAAACTTATAATAATCCATAATAATAGACAAATTATGAAGATGCTTAAAATTAAGGCAGAAATTTAAATTATTAACAAATTAATAATAACACAAATAATTATAATGTAGAAGATGTAGATAAAAGAAATGGAAATTAATATTTTATGAATAATAATGTAGTTGAATAAAGAATTAATTATACAACTAATACTTATCATAATGATTATGTACCTTAAAGTAATTATACTGTTTAAAATAATTACGGAGGAGTAAGTAGAGATGAAAATATTAAAAGAAGTGAAAAAAATTATGATAGTTAACTTGAAAATAGTTATTCAGAAAATACTTATGGTTTTAATAATAATGTTCCAGTTAATGAGACTTATGAAGTTAACAATAAAGAAGGATATTCAAATAATAATGGACAAACTATGAATGAAGCAGAAAGAGATTCTTATATTTAAAAAATGCTTGCTGAAGCTAGAAAAGGATCAAATGGGGAAAATTACACAACTACTTATAATAGTAGAGTAGTTGAAACAGGAAATTAAGTAATTTGATAATATATTTATTTAAATATTAAAAAAAATATATATATGTATATATATATATATATATATATATTTATATATATATATATATATCTTTTTATATATTTTTTTTTTTTATTTTTATTTTTATTGAAATTCTTAAAAATCTTTAAACAATTATTTTAAAAATAAATAAACTTTTTCTATTTGTTTTTTTATTTGTTTATTAGCTTTTTAAAAACTTCAATTAAAAAATAAATTATTATTATTAATTTATAATATATTTTTTCTAAATTAAAAATAAATATATAAATATTGATTAAAATAATTTTAAATAAATTATTTTTTATTTTATATTATTATATTTACATTCATTTTTATTTTTATTTAATATATTTCTTTTTTTTATATTTTTATAAATTTTTTAATAGATGCGATTTTGATTAAGTTATCTTTTTTTTTATTAATAAATAAATATTAAATATTTATTTTTTTTATATTTTATATATTATTATTTTTTAAAAAGAAAAATAGTTTTTTTTATAATTTTTACGTAAAATATTTTTATTTATAATGTTTTAATAATTTTAAAATACAATAAACATAATAAAAACAATAATGTTTGATTATTCTTAGTAAAAAAATTAATATTATTTTAAATAATATATATAATTAAAAATTACTGAAATAAAGTATCTAGAACAAATATTTAATTAATAAAGAAAAAAAATCCAAGATAAATTAAATTTAAAAATAATATAATTTTTTATAAAGATTTTAATAAATCTAAAATATTTATAAAAATACGAAAATAAAAAATATTCATAAATAAAAAAATTAAAGAATTTGTATAATAAATAAATATTAAAAAATAGTAGAATTTGAATAATAAATATTATAGACTTAATTTGTATTAGGAAAAAATATAAAAATCAAAAACTATTATCCCAATTTTCGACTGATGATTTTTCAGGTAATATTAGTTAACCTTCTTCTTCCTATATTTATTCAAATATTTATTTACCTTATGTATTATTAATTTCTTCTTAATCTATTTTTAAATAATTATTTGGTATAAAAGGTGCTTCATACTCCATATCTATTAATTTTTACTAAAAAAAAACTATAAAAAAAAAACTATAAAAATAAAATAAAAGAAATACCCAATCCATATTTTTAAAAAATTAATGTTATTTTAAATTATTAAAAGACCCTCCAAGCCTCATTTATGGTTATCTATTAAGTAATTATTAAATAAGATTTTTACTTTTTTAATCTTTAATATAATGATTAAACTATAATTTTTTTTTGATAATATCTTCATATATTTCATACGGATCTTCCATATCTTCTCCAAAAGGTAAAGATCCGCACAAAAACTCATACAAACAAATTCCTATACTCCACAAATCAACAAAGTAATTATAACCTTTACCTGATAAAATTTCCGGTGCCATATAATGAGGAGTACCTATAACAGTGAAAGTTCTCCCAAAACCACCATATTCATTATTTGAGAGAATTTTAGCTGCCCCCATATCAATTAATTTAACATAACCTTTATCATTAATCATAATATTCTCAGGTTTAATATCTCTATAAACAATATTTAAAGAATGCAAATATTCAAAAATTAAAATCAAAGATCCTATATAAAATTACGAATCCCAAATACTCAATATACCTATTTCCCTTATAACTTCGTAAAGTTCTTACCCATGAATATATTCTAATAGAAAATATATAAAATATTGATCATTGAATGATTTTATATAAACAACTAAATTATTATGATTTATCATTTACATTACTTTTTTCTCTTCTATCATATGATTTTCTAAATTTATTTAAACTATATAATGCTTCTATATTATTTTTAAAGCAAAAATTTAATTATTTTGTATGTTTTTAACTAAATAAACAGACCCAAATTAACCCACACCTAGTTTTTATAATATTCTAAGATCTTCAAGTTTTATGTTTGCCCCTTTTTCTTTTAGCTTCTCACTTTTTGCTTTTAATTTAAGATTTTGGGCAATATTTCTCTATATTGTTTAATAAAGAGTACCTTCTAATTTTTAAAATAATAATTAATAAGAAATAAAAGCAACAATAGAGTTTTCTTCACAAATAAAGTTTTATTAAATTTCTTAATTTTCAAATTGTTTTAAAATTTAAGAATCTATAATTTACCCTTTTAAATATTATTCTTATCTAAACTTTTTTTTTTAAAAATAAATAAATAAATAATTACAATTAGCAAAAAAAACTAATACTTTAACTATTCCTTTAAGAATAATACAGTAATAATGAGCAGGCTATAATTCATTAATAAATACTTTTTCATCTTTATATTTTCTTTAAATATTCATTATATCTATTATTTTATCTAATTATTCACTATTTAATTCTTTAAACCCTTATGCTTTTTCTAAAGTTTATTTAGCAATATTTCTATAAATAATCGTTTCTATCTTATCACCTAATAATTACGTTAATACATCCCTTCCTAAAGCCAAACATTTTGTATTTTCCGAAGCTTTTACTGTCATTGTTCTTATTTGAACCCCCTATAAAAGAGCTGTTTCTCCAAAAGATTGCCCTGCTTTCAAAGTTCGTATTTATTTATTATCAGAAAACACTTCTACTTATCCTACTTTTATAATATAAAAAGAACTTGCTGGTTCATCTTAATTTACTATATTTTAATCTTTATAAAAACGCTAATCTATCAAAGCTCCTGCTATAGAATCTTTTTAAACAGTAGTAAGGTTTTCTATAAATTTTAATTTTTATAAATTTTATATTTATATTTTTACAGAAAAAATGAATTTTATCTATAAACTTTCTATTTAATTAATATTCTTTTTTAATCATTTATTCTACTTCTTATTTAAATGTATTTCTATCAATTATCCAAAAATAACTCTTCACTAAAGCTAAACAAGAAGCGGATCTTTAAGCACTATAAAGAAGTGCTAATTCACCAAATCCATCGCCTAATTCTAATTTTTTTACTTTTTAATTATTTATTTAAACTTCCACTTCTCCTTTTTCAAAAATATAAAATGTAAATGCATTATTATCTCCTTATTTCATTATAAATTCGTTTTCTTCAACGTAGCAATATTTCATACCTTAAACTAGTGTTTCTCTATTATTTTTGTTATATTAAATATAAAAAGTATTTATTAAATTATTATTGAAAAAATATATATATTTTATTTTATTTTATTTTTATTTACAATTATGATTATTATAGATTGTAGAAAATAAAATGATTTTTTAAACATTATATTATAAATTAAGTATCTTGCTCTGTTTTTATTTTGTCAATTATTTTATAATTTTCTTATTGTGAGTCATAATTTATACTTCCTGATTAATGTATAATAAAATTTTGACGTCTATCTTATCTTATCAATAATTTCTATTTAATTTATAATATTCATTTTTTTTTATATGTATTTTATTTTACATCAGACATTTATTTATTTTTAAATTATATGAGCTATCGTTTAAATAAATATATAATTAATCATTTTATGATTTTTTTTTAATTTTTTTACTTTTTTTTATGATGGTTATGCCTATATATATATTTTCAATTTAATTATTATTATTATTAATTATAATTTTTAGTAGTCTAAAGTTATTAAATATTTTATTTATATTTAATAATAAAAATTAATTAATTATATTTTTATGAATTATATTATATTTGTTTATAAAAATTATTTGATTTAAATTTTAAATCTAAAAAATAATGGAGCAAAATTTCTATTTTTGTAGCTTGTTAATATATATAAAAAATAGAAAAAATTATTTTATTTTTTCTATAAATATTAAAAATATTTATTATTATTAACTTATTATAGATAAAAGATATATTTAGGTAATTATATATATATGTATATATTTAATAATAACCATAAAAAATTAAATATGTATAATTATTTGTTTTGAATTTTTTATTATTTATGTATTTTCTTTTTTTTCAAAATATATTACAAAAAAATAATAAAAACAAATAATAAATAAAAAATATTATTAAATCTAAAAATTAAATAATCAAAATATTAAAAAATAATTATTTACTAAAAATATTTCTTAATAGTGCTTAAAAATTAATAAAATAATATTTTATTTTAAATAAATTAATTATTTTTATTTAAGACTTTGTTAATATTAAACAAATTATTTGTTAATTATTTATTAATTTTATTATAAATAATTAATTAATTTATACTTTTAAAAAAATCTTATAAATTAAAATTAAAATTATATTAATTTAAAAATATAATACTCATATCTTTTATAATTTGAAATAAATTATAAAAGGCTATTATTTAGAAAGGATTAAAATTTCAATTTATTAGATTTTTTTTAATTACTATTTACATTAATTAAAAATAAAATTTAAATAATATTTGAATAATTAGAATTAATATTAAAAGTATATATTTGTCAATTTGTATTAAAAAACAAAGAAGAAAATAAAAAAATTCGAAATTAAAATAACATTAAAATTAAATTAATTTTTAAAAAAAAAAAAGAAAAAAAAATTTAAGAAAAAAAAGAAAAGATTAAAATAAAAAATTAAAAAAATGAATATTTAATAAAAATTATATTAGTTAAGAAACGCTTAATTAAAATAAAAATAAGAAGAAGAAGAAACCGATGAACATGTTTATTAGAATTAAACTGAACAAGAATATGAAAACGCTAAAGATAATTTGACTGAAGAAGAAACCGAATTAATTGAGGAAATATATGAATAATATAAAGATTTTTTAGAAGTAAAAAAAAAATAATAAAATTATTAAAATATTTTAAATAAAATAAATATATATAGATTTATAGTGTATGGAATATATGCAAAAAGTTTTCTTTTGATAAAAAAATAGCTCTTAACCATATAAATATATAATATTAAAGATTCTAAGAAAGCTAAAATGACGATAACTAATGGACAAAAGTAGTAAAAGGTTCCCAAAAATAAGAAAAAGCTTTTAATAATGTATAGAATAGATAGAGAGATTAAAAATAATAAGGAGGAAAGTAAAATAACGAAAAATAATTTAAAAAGAAATACTAAGAAGCAAATAATGGAAACGCTGGAAACAATAGAAATAATGAAAACAATTAAAAAAATAGATAACCAAGAAAAAGACAATAAGAAAATAATAATAATTTAGGACAAAGAAGAGTTTATAATATAAGAATGAACTCACAAATTAAAGAAAATAATAATATCGAAAATAAAAATAAAGAGATAAATTTATCAAAAAATTATAGATAACCTCTTTCTTAAAATTAACGAGAATAAAATTAAATAAGAACTTCTAGCTCTAAAAATAACAATAATTAATAAATAAAATAATAAAACTCAATAAGAACTTCTAATTCAAGAAATAACAATAATTAATTAAATATTAATAAGAAATAAGAACTTAAACCATAATTTACTTATGTAAGAAAACCAAAACTTACTTAAACAGAAGAAAAATAATAAAAAACTAATATTTATGTTGAAAAAAATACTCAAGAAAATTTAAATGTTACTTAATAAAATTAATAATTAGAAACTAATTAATAATAATAATAACAAACACCAGAAAACACATAGACACAATAATAATAATAAGTACAAAATTAATAAAAAAGTCCTTAAAAAACCTAAGATTAATAATAATAAAAAACAACTTCTGCTAGTGTAAATAAAACTAATTTAGGAATAGTAGATTTATAATCATAGTTTGTATAATCAGTTTAGAATTATTAATCATAAGCTTTATAAAATGAAACACTTTTGGAATAATTTACATCAAACACTAATAATTAATTTAATGTATCAAATCCTTTTTATAATTATTAAGCAAGTTCTGTTTCTCATATGCCTAATACTTTTTAATAAAATAATAATTAAGCATCTTAATAATAATAATTCACTGAACCCAAAATAACTCCTTAGATAACTGAAGTATAATTAGTTCCTAATATTCCTTAAAGTAATTAACTCTAAAACAACATTTAACCTTCCACTTAATAAAATACAAATAATAATACTTTTAAAAATACAAAATAAGAAAATAACGAAAAAACTGAAAACACTAAAAAAAATAAAAACAAAACTTAAGAGCCTGTAAATAAATAAGCTTAAAAAAAGTAAAAAAAATATTTTCTTTATAAAAAAAAAATTATATTAATTTTTTATTTATTTTAAAAAAGAGAAAAAATTGAAAAATCTTAAGATGAAAATAAATAATAAGAAAAAATGGAAAAAATAATTAAAATATAAACTATTATACCAAAAGCAACTCCTACTCCCTAAACTACTGAACCAACTATTTAAGGTTAAAAAATGCCAGAAATACAAAAGAAAATAGAAGAAGTTCCTTAATAAGAAAAATAATTAATTGAATAATTTATTTAATAACCTCAAAGATTTTCCTAAGCAAATATTTCATTATAATAATAGAATTAAGCATAATAATAAACATAATAACAAGAAGTAAAAACAAATGAATAATAGTAAATATAATAATAATAATAATAATAATAATAATAATAATAATAATAATAATAATAATAATAAGATGAATATCATAAATAATAAATAACGTCAACTGAATAATCTTAATAACACACAGCTGATAAATTTTAATAATTAGAATAATATTCTTAATAATTAATTTAAACAGTTTAAATGTAATAGTATTAAATTCAATCATTAGTATAAATGATGTAAATGTAATATCCCATGATGAATATGTACAATCCTTGTTCTATGTAATTCCCGAATTTAATGCAATTTAATATTTAATAAAACTAATCAAATGAATAATAAACTTAATAATAAGGACTTCCTTTCGAAACTCCATATGTAATTATTATTATTTATTTATAAAAAATTAATATAGATTTAAATTAAATAATTTTTAAAAAATTAATATAGTAATATCCCATGATGAATATTCCATTAAATCCTAGTTTTTTACCCATAAACAACATTTAACAAAAATACATGTAACCAAACTATATTACTTAAATGAATTAATAACAATTAAGTAGTAGTCAAAATAATTAAAACTAAGCACAAACAATAAATAATAGCATGCAAAATCAATAAACTTAATAACAAGGTGGAAATGATTATAGCTTATAATATATGTAAATGATGTAATAAATGGCTAAGTAACAATTGAAAATGTAATAATAGATTATAGGAAATTCTATGCAATAGAATTTAAATAATAATAATACATAATAGAATTGAAAAAAAATTATAAAAATAATGATTAAATAGTTAAAATACATTATTAAAAGTATTAATTTTATATGATTTATATTTTTATTTGCCTTATTTTAAATCTTTATTATTTATATTAAAAAATTTTATTATTATATAAATATATTAATAGATACATATTTAATAATTAAAAAAATTAATTTAAAATATATAAATAAAATTTTTTAAATTATTAAAAGTTGAATTAAAATAATATGTGTATATATATTGTATTTATGAATTTATATATTTAAATAATATATATTTATATATTTATAATTTTTATAATTTATAATTATATATTTTATTTTAATATTATTTATAAATATTTGTATCTTTTTCCAAAATATATAATTCTAAAATTTTTTTGCTTATTTTTTATTACATTTTTTTTTATAAAAATATTAGTTTATTTTCTATTCTATATTATATTGTTCTTAACAAATTTTATTTAAAATAATTTATTTTATATTTATTTTAATTCAATTAACATAATTTTTATCTTTAATTTTTTTTCTTTACTTGAAGAAAATTTCGATTTATTAACTTTTAATTTTTTATAATTATAAAAAATGTATTATATCCAATACAATTTATTTTTACATAAATAAATTAAGAAATTATATTTTTTTTATGAATAATATATATTTTTCTATACTTAATGTCAATCCTTTAAAAATATAAAATGAAAAATAACCCCTTTTTAAATTAAAAAGATTAAATATTAATTTGATTAATATTATATTAAAAAAATTAAATAATCTCTTACTGGATTGATATTAAATTTAAAAAACTATATTATCATTATTTCTTTTATTCCTAATGTATTTAATTATATAGAGTAAATAAAAGAACATTTAGGTTTAAATATAATTATAAAATATATAGAAAAATTTAATGAACTATGTAATTAATAAATAATATTTTTAATAAAAATAAATTAATTTTTCTAATTATTTAATTCCTGATAAAACATTAAAATTAATAATCTACTTCAGCTTGTGTCAATATACATTTAAAAAAAATAAGCGAATATGTTTCATTATTAAAAAAAATAATGTAAATATAGTCTTTATCTAATAGTTTTTTCTTAATACAATACTAATGATGTTATTTGTAAAAAAAGCTTAGTTTATTTAATAAATTTATATTAATGTTTTATAATAAAACACATATTTTTATGTTATATTATAAAGCTTTTTTTAATCTCTTTTATATTTTTGAATTCAATTTTTTTTATTTTTTATAACAAAAAAAACTAAAAAATTTACATATTATAATAAATGACATAACAATTGCCTGAAGAATTTTTAATTTGTTTAAATAAACTTTTAAATACAGAAATAGAATTTTTAACATTAATAACATGGAAATTTAAAGTAAATTCAAAAATACCATTTAATAGTTATATAGTTTTATGTAAAGATAAAATGCATTTAATAGACCAATAATTTGACAAAATAATTATGAGTATATAATATTCAAATATAACAAGAATCTTAATAGATAAAAAGTATCCTAGTTTTTTTTAATTCGTATTTAATTTCTAACAAGATTAGAAAAGTTATACACAACTAAAAACACAAATTAATAGAAACGCTTAAATTACAATAGAAAACCTTTAAGGTAATTCAATAATTTATTGTTAATGCTTGCAAAATTTACTAAACCATTTAAAGTATTGTTGGAAGACAGATTAAATAATCTAAAATAATATATTATAGAATCTTCCAATTTATGTATCTGATTTATTATGGACTAAAAAATAAGTGTATTATCAAGAATAATAATAATAATAATGGGTACATACAGGAATAAAATAAAAATAATTGTACTTGAAAAACAACCATAAAATAATAATAAACAACTACATAGTATAAATAGACAAAAACTTCGTTTAATTTAAAGATATTGAGAAATCATTTTACCATATATAATGTCCTAATGTAAATATATAAGTAGATATAAGTTAACGCATGTCTCTAAAATATTTTAATGAAATAGGATCTAGATAGTAATTATAAACATATGCAGAAAAAATATTCAAAAATATTATTTATACTAATATTCTTTTAAACGATGAAATATACTCTATTTTATATAGCAAATAATATAATAAACGTAATTATTTTAATGATTAGAATATCAATATTTTTGTAGAGGGATGGTAAATGCATATTAGAACTCTTTATAGAGATATATATTTTATTTTAATTAGAGAAAAGTATCTTCCTCCTTCCTAATATCATTATATAGATTATTACGTTATTATTTTCGGATCTCCTTATGGAAATTTTTTGAATTTACCTTTAAAATCTTTTGGAGATAAAGAGGTTAGTCTTTTTGACACAGCGTCTTTAATTATTGATAATATTATTCCTTTATAAAATGATTTAATAAAAGCCTTTCGAAAGTCTCATTTAATCATAATTAGATTCCCTAATATATTAGAAATTTAGTGATTACAATTATTTTACAACTCAAAAAAAACTTATTTCAAAAAATAAAATTTTCGGCATTCCTTTTATTATTTCTGTAATTAGTAATTTTAAATACATAGGAATTGAAGATAAGAAACTGATGGAAGAAATAAATTAATTAAAATACTAAGTTTTTTTTTATTTTTAAAAAAAAATTAATAAATATAATTTAATTCTTATATATTTTTAAAATAAAAAGCCTACTTATTAATAACATATAAAAAGTATAGTATAAATGGATGAATAATTAACTCCTTTTGATGTAGTAGACAAAATAATGCAAAGAACATTATTTATTAATAATTAAGAAATGAAAATGATTTTGGTTACAGAAAATATCTTTCTTACTCAGTTATTGTATATCCGGAAGTATACATAGCAAATTTAACTTTATGTATTTAATAACAAAGATTATTGATGACTAAGATATGACTTCGAGTCTGATTTCTTTTCTACTTTATATTAAAAAATATTCAGAACTAACTGAAATAGTATATATAGTAAGAAACGATTAATAAAGCAGCTTAAAAAAAATATCATCACTTTAATGGAATTTAGTAAAAGATCTTTAACAATTTATTGAAAATCCAGAATTATATTACTACAATGAAGAGGTAATGTAAAATTTAATACAAACATGTTTTATTATAGAGTTCTTATTTTAATAATTATAACCTTAAGTCCTATTGAAATTATATTAATATTTTTTAAATATCAATTTTAATAAATCAAGGATTTAAATTGCTTGTATTAATAGTATAGCTCTATATTATTAAGAAAATTAACAAAAAGGAATGCAAGAATATAAAAAATAAATATTCAAAAATTTGATTTTAAACATAATAAATTTATCTAATAATAATGATTTTATGATTGCTAAAGATTGCATAACTACATTATATGTATTATGTAAAGACGAATCAACATTAAATAAATACGAACTACTAAAAGAAAATAATCCTAAAATACTTATTGATCATTTAAAAACATAAGATTCTGAATAAATAATAAATCTAATAAATATAATAAGCCTTATTTAAAATAATAACTTTGAAATTTTCATTAATTTTAATATTATTGACAAACTAATTGATATATTAGAAATTTATTAGTAAATTGAAGGCACAGAGTTAACAGAAAACGTTATATTTAAAATTTGCGATGTTTTAAAATTTATTTTATTCAGAGCAGAAATAAGTAAAGTTAGTAATAGAAATAAAAAAGTCATTTTTAATCTTCTTGATTATTAATTAAATTTACCTTCCACCGAATATTTTAATCAAATTTTAAGTGTTATTAATTTAATTGTTAAAAAAAGCTCATGGATTAAGTCTGAATTAATGAGATCTTGTTGTAAAAAATTTGTATATCTAGTTAGAAGAATTAATTTTTAATAAACTTATCACAATGTCATTTGTTAAATATTTGATATATTTTATAATATTATGTAGGATAGTGTTGCTTTAAAAAGCTTGATTTCTAAAAACTAAATTTTTAAAGAATGTCTTAGTGATTTTATTAACTAAAATACAAATAAAAAAGATACTAGCCTTTACTAAAGTGCCAATAATTTATATACTGAATTATATGAATAAGCACTAAATAGTTCAATTGATAAATAAAATAATGAAGGTTATACAATATTTTAATTTTTTTGTTTTTATATCTTTATTATATAGCATTTGATATTAATGATAAAGAATTAATTAATCCAATTATTGGTTTGAATGAAAGCGTATTTATATATATATAAATATTAATATATCAATATTTTTTATTTTAGAGAGATAGATGTGAATCTTCAATTGACGAACATTCATAAAGTAGTCCCAGCTAAATGAAGAATATATGTTATGATAATAAAGTTTATTTGAGCCCTTTGCAATAAGATGATTCCCCAAAAAAATAATAATAATAATAATAAGAATATAGTAATTTAAAAAAAAGTTAATTTGCGTACTTTAAAATTGGATCCTAATGACAAAAAATTCTATTAATTTAAAAAATATTTCATTATTGATACTTTATTATAAAAATATAAATCTTTTTAATTGAAAAATATATATTACTTTTTTTTATTTGTAGAAAATTTTTAAATTTTTAAATGTTAAAATCTTAAAATTAAATATTATATAATGCAATTTATATCTAAAAAATATATAAGATAAGTAAAATATTTTTTTGTTTCTCCAGATTTAGAAAAAACATTATTATTTCTTACGATATTTATATATTTATTAATTGAATATGTATATGATTTAAACACAAACTCATTAACAGCAACTTAAATATTTTTAATAAATAAAAAGCTAAAAACAACATTTAAGTAAATAAATAATATAAGTGATTTCTATAATTGGGTAGAAAATGTTTTCGCAGACACAATATTAAATAATGAATATAATCAATAAAAATTCATTATTTACGGAGCTCCAAGATTATTTAATTATTATATTTAATATCCAGACACATGCTTTACGACTTAAATTTTAAAATATTCCAAAGTATGTAATCCAAAATCATATGAAGATATAAGAAATTTGTTAAAATAACAAATCAATAATTATAATATTGACCTTTGTATTGAATAAGATTGTGAAGAGTTTAAATTATAAGAGAATAATTTAATACATATTTATACAAATTACTTAAAATGCGAATATCCTTAACAAACATATATAGTTACTTTAAAGTCAGAAAATAAAACTTAATTTAAAAAGTTAATTTCTTAAAAATTTCTAAAAATAATTGGATATCTTATAAAAATAGTAGAGTTTATGGTAAAATAATTATAAATAAATATTTTTTTTTATTCAAAATAAATAAATAAAAGGTATTGAATTTAATTATGGAAAAGATGATGTTATTTACAAATGCTAATTTATAATAGAGAATTGGTATAATAAAAATTAATTTACTTAAGATATTTTTGAATTGAATTATTTTTAAAATAATAATGATACTTATCTAAATATAGTTTTAGCAATATATTTTGCTATAAATATAATTTTCTTTTTTAAACATATAATAGAATGCGGATATATATATAAAAATAGATTTATATTTATTTTATATAAATCATATCTGAAATATGTTATATTATAGTTTATTTGTTGGAAATCAGAGAGTTTTAATCTATATTTAAGAGAAGAGATACCTCTGTTAAATTTACTTAGAATGATAATTTTATTTAATTAGAATCACTTTTTTTTCTTTAAAAATTAAGGACAATATTTATTATAGTGAATAATATTTTTCTTCCTTGTAAAGTATTTTCATTAATATCATGGATAAAATCATTAAACTTTTTAACAAAATACTTACATTCATTATTTAGGTAAAAAATAATATATATTATTTATATTACTTATTTAGGTATATATTAAAATAATGCAGGACTTTATATTCATAAATTAGATTAATAGGTATGATTTTAATTATTTATATATTTTGGGCTTTAGCAATACATGTAGCAATGAAAGATTATAATTAACATTTTTCTACTTTTTAGTAAACAATGGTTAATTTTTTTATAGTTGATTTAAATAATTAAACTATTGAGCAAGCAATAAAATAATCAATGACATTATAAGAATATTATTTTGTTTATGTAACTATGCTAACAGGAATGAGAAATATAATATTTATTTTATTACTTGCTTTAACAATAAACACAATTAGAATAGCATTTGACTATGATTATGATTATAGATCTCCTTTATAGAAAAATATTGTAGGCAATATAAGTAATATAAGTGGAAAATTAGAAAAGTTTTTAAAATAAACAACGAATACGATAAAAGGAAAATCGAATAAAATTGATGGCAAATTAATAATTTGGTTATTTAATTAAAAAGAGAATATTAATTTTGAAGAAATAAAAATGCATATGGAAGAAGAAGAAATCAAACTTATTGAATTTAATGCTATTTTTTAAGTTCAATAGTTTTTGCAATATTTATTTAAATTAAGACCGAATTTACTATATAAAAGTTCACATTATTTCAGAATTATTATTAATTATTGTGAAGAAGAAAACACTGAATTTTAATTTGGAAAATCTGAATATTAAATTCAAAATTTTTTATTTTAAACTATTAATTCTTATGAATTTTTCTTCAATTTTTTAAAAGAAAGAGGTAGTACTATACCTGTTATGATATTTTGTATGAATAAAATGCATGAACATGATAAAATGAGATTAATTAAAAAATATAGTCATTTATTTTTTACCTAAAATTTATAAAATTTAGATATTTTTACAAGACTTAAACCCCTTGAGTAAAATTAGGCTTTTTAAAATTAAAATCTAGCAAAAGATTTAAATAATCAATAATAATATTTTGAAGAATAATACTCTTCGGAGATTGAAAATGATCTGGAATATGAAGAAGATGCAGAAACGAATTAATAAAATGTCTTTTCGTAAGAACTTAAACTATGAAATAAAAATATATATTTATATATATATATATATATATATATATATATATATATATTTATAAATATTATTATATAAATATATATATCTTATATAAAAATTATTTTTTATAATTAATAAATTATTATTAAATAAAATATATAAAAATTAGTTTTAGTAAAATAAATAATTAATATTATTTTCATATTTTTTTATTATAAATATAAGGCTAAACTAAAAATGCATTTTTAAGTTATTAAAAATCTTACTATTTTTTAAATTCGTTATTGAATATTATATATTAATTATTTTTTATTTTTATATTATCAATTTAATTTAAAATATTATTGTTAATAATTAAATTTTCTTTTTAAATAATTTATTTAAATTTTCTGTCAACATTACTATTATTTTAAAAATTCTAATCATTTTTTGAATTTTAAGTAGTTTTTTATGAAGATTTGTTATATTTTTTTGCTTATTAAAACACTTTTTTATTCATTTAATTATTTATACAAGATGATATTAAATTAATTTAATATTAATTATATATTTCCTGATTATTTTATTTTTTATTTTCAAATGAATTCTAAATGAAATATTCATCTTTTTTAAATTCCTCAAAAGAACGTTAATAATATTTTTTATTCATTTATGTTTAAAAATTAGTATCAAAACATGATCTATATGCATATTTATTTTTGTTATTATATTATAAACTCCTATTAATATTAGGCTCAAGCTTAATTAAAGAATGATAGTGAGCATTCATTCTATCTTAATTTTTCTCTTAAACCTTCTTTTTCCAATCCATTTATCTTTCATAAAAATAAGAGGTATAGGTTTAGCTTTATTTGATGTGCTTGCTTTTATTTATTTAAGGCTTAAATATACATTCCTAAATCTCCTTGTTTTATAATTCTATCAAACGCTTATTTTTTAGAAATTCCTTTCTTTTCTAAAATATAATTGTTTTGTCTTATATAGAGATATAATTATTACTTTTTAAATTAATTTATAATTTATTTTAATTAAAATAATAAGTATTATATTCATATAAATTTACTTTTCATAAGATAAATTTTAAGCTCTTTTAGTTATTTAAGGTTTAAAACTACATTCAGTTAATTATTATTAACTTTAAACAAATTGAATTTATTATCTAATTTAATCCTACTATTTCTTTTATTCTAAACCTCTATTGTATAAATTAATAAAATAGAATACGTTTTGTTTATTTTTAATTGGAGAATTCTAATAGTTATATTAGTTTTATTATTAATTAATATTATTTTACTATTAGTATTTTTTCTAAATTTTTAACTCTTATTTTTTTTATTTTAGCCTCTTCATACAATCAGCTTATCTTTTTAAATATAAAATTTCTTCTTCTGAATTTTAATGGGTTTCATATTTATTTTAATGAAAAGTATTATTTTCTTTTTTTAATTGATAAATATTTATATTTTCTTAACTTTTTTCATTATCGCTTACTTCATATGATTATTCAACTTAAGCTGAATTTTAGTTACTTGTTGATTGATTTTCAATGTTATTTATTTATTATAACTAATCATATTACTTTTCCAAAGTTAAAAATTTTTGAATTAAATTTTACATTTATATACCTTAATTGTTATATCTAACTTTTATGTTTTTTTGATAATTTTAATCATTTGCTATTAGTTTATTTTATTGATCGCTTTACATATCTTTATATATTATATATTTTTTGTTTATAAAACTTATATTTAAATAAAAATATTTCAAAAAAACAAAAAAATATAAATCAGAATTATTTAAAAAAAAAAAGATTATAATAAATAAAAAATGTATAATATATTAGAAAGCGCATATAATTTTCCATAAATGGATAAAGCCTTATTATTTAAAATGGCTTGCAATAATGAAGATTAGCTAAATTCTTTATTATCTTACTATAGAGATAGAATAAACGATTTTGATAAAGAAAGAGCAGAATGGCTGCAAAATTTAAACGGAATAATAGCTTCAGAATCAGAAAAGCATAAATTATAGTGGGAGTTATAAAGAAGAAAAGAAGAAATAAATACTTTATAAGGTACATTAGATAATTTTCGAGGTGTTTTATATTAAGAAAGATAAGAAGTATTAGCCATACAAAGAGAAAATGAATTACTGAAATTGAAATAATTTGAAGATTAAAAAAAATTAGAAAGTTTAAGGGCAATAGTTGAACCAGTAGAAGAGAACATAATAATAAATAGAAATTAAAAGCCAGAAATAAGCTATTAATTTTAAAAAGTAGATACAAATATTATCAGAAATAAACAAAATTTAGAAAATATATTAAAAAAGTAAAAACAAAAAATAATATATTTTAAACAAAATTAAATAAAATATAAAAATAGAAGCGGTAAAGAAGGCATTGTTAATGGATAAGGAAAATGTGTTATAAAAAATATTCATATGCCAAATGAAAATTTAGATAATTTAGAAGATTAAAATTAAAATATTAGGCAATAAATAGAAAACGAAAGATAGGAAAAAATGGAATAAATTGGTAATTTAATATCAGAAATCAATTCTAAATAAGAAAAAAGACTAGCAAAATAAAAAGAAATTAACTCAAAGTCTAATGATTTATTAAAATAATCATAAATATTAGAATAATAACATTTAGATATGGTTAAAGAATTATATACTTTAAAAATCACTACTGATGAAAAAGAAAGAAAATTCTAAGAAGAAAATGAACTGATTAGATTAAAAAATACTGTTATAGCTAATAAATTATATATTCTAGTTAATTAAAATAATAAGGAAAGTGAACAAAATGAAAATGAAATTAATAATAATACAAATTCTTATAGAAATAAAGTAAATTAAAAAGACGAAAATATCTAAATGCTTAAAGTAATATTTTTTAAATATGTTTTAATAAATTTAATTTATTTATTTATTTAATATAAAGGAATAATATAATCAAGTTTCAAAATTGTATTTAAATAAAGTAAAATAATTAGAAGAAAGTTTATCTAAATTAAATGAAAAGTAAAATTGTTTATAAAAAGTTAATTATATATATATATTTATTTATATTTAATTATAGATATATTACATAAGAAAAAAAACGAAAAATGTAAAATTAATCTTATAAATCTGATATTACTGTACTGAAAAAAAAGATAGATTAAATTCTATAAAATATTCGTGAACAAGAATTTCAAATGCAAAATAACGAAGGATAAGAAGAAGAAGAGGAAAATAAAGAAAATTAAGAATAAGAAGATAAATATTGAAAAATTAAATATATAAATTTAAATATTAAAATTATATTTTTTATAAAATAATAATTTATATTTATAATAAAAAAAATAAAAAAGCTTAAATATAATATATATATATATATATTAAACATATAATATTTTTATAATAATGTAAGTGGTTTTAATAAGTTAGTTTATATTATTGCTTGTTTATCAATTGTTTTTTAAATACTAGTTTTATATAGTTAGTTATTCAATAGCATTTTATAATCTTTTTGTTTAAGTAATAAGCAATATTTAGTTTTTATTAGTTTCTTCATTTATATTAATAAGTTCATTTTATAAACTAAATACATATTATTTTAATTTATTGTTTTCTATTTAAAAATCTTCTATTTTTTATCCTGTGAATTGTATTTAATCGGAAATAATTTTCTTTTATATTTCTAAATTTTAAATTCTTCTATTTAAATCCCTTTCTCTTTAAAATTATAATCCCTTTTTATATTCCTAATATTTATCTTAGCTTTAATCTTTTTATTAACTTAAACTTCTATTTGATTATAAAATAATATTTTGAATTGAATTTTATTAATTATTAATTGATTAAGTAGGAGAAAATAATTAATATATTTAATATTAATTAGCCTAAGAAGGACTATATAAAATTTAAAATGATTGTTAAGTTATATTACACGGACTTATTAATTAATATGTGCTTATTGAATTATCCTAAGGAATTTAAACTTACGAAACACTAATGCTTCTTGGTTATTTTTGTGTATATTTTAATTAATATAATTTTTATTTATTCATTATTAATGACTTTGAATAAAATTTATATTTTTATAATAATAATTAAATTTTTATAAATATTTTATTTGTTTTTATTATATTAATATTTCTATAAAAAAATATCACAAAGTAATATTTTAGTTAAATAATTAAATTTCAATAAAAATAGCATTTATTTATTTATTTTTAAAAAAATAAAATATTTACATAATTATTATATTTAAAATAAAATATAAACATTTTAAGTAAATTTCAAAATTTTCTTCAGTGAATGAATATAATTTTAAATTATAAATTATTTAAAATAGAAATAAAAATTTTAATAATAATTATGAAAAATAAAATCATTCATTGTCTAAACTATCATATTAAGTTTGATATTTTTTATAAGTAAATTAATTTTTATCACCTATTTGTTTATTTATATAAGCATTTTTTTAAGTTTTAAATAAATTTTTATTCAAGAAGTTCCTATTTTCTTTAAAATTACATAAATTTTAATTCTCAATTTCGTTTTAAAACTAATCTTATCCTTAATTATTATCTTAAGATTAATAACTGACCTCAAATTAATCCTATATATCATCCTAAGAACTTGAAATATTAATTTTAATATTTTTTTCCTAAAATTTTTTTCTTATGACCTATCACTAACAAAATTTTATTGATTTAATAGGTTTTGTCTTAAATTTATTTATTCTTCAATTAAATTTTCAATTTGTATTTAATCTTAAATAAGGTTTTTTTAATTTTATTATAACTCTAAAGCTTTTTGATATTTTTAATATAAATTTTAGTAATCATTTTTTAATTCTTTATTTTTAATTTCCATTTCATTTACATGTAAAACTATTTTATATAATTTTTACTCATATAATTATTCATTTTTAAGCTTTTCTTCTAATACGATTTCTAACTTTTTAATTTACTCAGAAAATGGTTTTTTTATAAAAAATATTATTAAGTTAATAATTCGATATTATTTTTATTATTCATAGTACTAATTAAAAACTAATATTATTCATTAGTCTCTTTTAATTCTAAAATAAATACTTCTTAATGTTTCAATTAATTATTCAAATTATTTATTTGTTCGTTTTATTATTATATTTCTTATTACATATTTCTTATATTTTTATTTAAATTACTATTGTTTTCTTATTATTCATTATTAATCTATATTAAATTATCTATTTTAAATTATAAAATTTAGTTTTTTTATTAAAATTCCTTCTCTATTTATATATTAATGTCCTCTTTATATAAATTCTAATCATAATCTTCTTATTTTGTCTTTTCTTTTTTCAAAAAATTAGAAGAAATTTCCAATTCATATTATGAACTTAATTAGGCATATTTATTATTTAATTAAAGATACTTATTATTTATGTTTTTTTGAGATTATTTTAATTTAATTTAATTTTCTTTTAAATCTTCAACTTATTTATTTAAAATTTGATTTTCTTAAGTTAATTAATTATTTTTATTTCTCAAATTATCTAGATCTTCTTAAAATTTAGATATTTGTTTATTTTAAATCATTATTTTTTTCTTAAAAAGTTTTATTTTATTTATTTAAATATTAATTATTTTCTTAAAATTTATTTAATTTATTATTCAATTCAAGTATTTTTTCAGTATTATTCTTATTGTTTTTGGAAAATGTTTATTCGTTTTGAAAAAATTCTTCATTTAATTTTTTAAATAAGCGCTCTTTTTCATTAAATCCTAATTTTATTTCATTTATTGTTTCTTCTTTTTCCTATAATTCTTATTTTAATTTTCTTATTTATTAGTTTAGTTCTAATAAGTCATTATTTAATTATTATATTTATTTCTATTTTTCGTTTTGGGTATTTAAACTGTTTTCAATGTTTTTTTATTAAAGATTTTATAATTCATTTTAATATTTTATATGTACTTATTTTATATTGTGTTCTTTTTCTTATATTTATCTTTATAATTTTTCATAATTTATATCTTATTTATTCAAATGTTTATTTAATTAATTAATTTTTTCTTCAAACTCAGATAAAAGTTTTTAATTTTCATTTATCTCAGTTTTTAATTATTATATTTTTTTCTTTTTCTTTAATTTCTATTCCTCACTTTTCTCAAAATCTAAATTTAATTATTTAATGGACTTATTTTATTCTTAAAAGTCAACTTCAAATTGTTTTATTTAATTTTTATATTCTTTAATTTCTTATTATTTATTAGTTTTTATTTCCTATATTTAGTTTTCATACTTTTTTTGCAATATGTTATTATCTTCAATTAATTAATTAACTTAATTTTAATATTCTTCATTTATTTCTTCATATTCTTTCAATTTTAATAAAAGTTCACTTTTTTCTTATTCAATATCTTCTTCTTCATTTAATTTATTTGTTTAAAAATGTTTTATTTAGTCGATTTCATTATATAATTATTCTTATTATTATTTTTGCATATTCATTTATTCTTAATCATTTAAATGTATTTATTGTAATTTTTAAAGTTTTTCAGTTTTATTTTATATTTCTGATTTTAAATGATTTTAACCTACTTTTAAATTTTCGATTATAATATGTAACTCCTTTATTTAAATTTCATAGTTCTTTAATTCTTAATTATGTTAATTTTAATTTAATATATTTTATTCTTATAGTTAATTATTTCTTTATTCAAGTTAAATTAGCAAATTATGTTAATAATCAAAATCTTATTCTAATTAACTCATTTTTTATATTTCATTACTTTTTCTATAAATAATATAGAATATAAATAAAATTGTTAAAAATATATATACATTTTTATTTTTTTATTTATTTAAATTAAAATTTATATTAATTTCTAAATTACATTATTTTTAATTATTCAAGTTCTTTTTTTACTACATAAAATTAATTAACTAAATCGTTGTTTTCTTTTAGTAAAATATCAACTTTTTATTAAAATTAATTCTCATTTATTTAAATGGGTTCAAATTAAACTTATTAAACAGGTTTATTTATGAAATCTTAACTTTAAGATTTTAAAGGATTTATTATTTCCTATTTTATTATAGGTTTATTCATTTATATTTAATTTGAATTTAATTAATTTTATTATATATATAAATCTAATTATTGTTTTTCTTCTTTTAATTATTTCATTTTTAATTCCATTTATTTTATTTATTAAAGTTTTTGATCTTTTGTTAATTACGTTTATTGCATTATATTAACTTCTGAATAAATTTTTAAAAATAAATAATTATATTTTGATTACATGATTCATTATTTATGATTATATTTTAATTCATTTTTTCTTATTTTAATGATATTTAAATTTTTTTATATAAAAAGAATATTTTTATTATAAAATAAAACAATTTTTTTAATTAAAAAAAAAAAAAAATACTAAAGTATAAAATATTTATTTTATAAGAAAAATAAAATCAAAATTATTTTTATTTTATAACAGTATATCCATGTTTATCAATATCTAATTAAATCAAAACTTAATTATTCTAAAGTTTTTATTATTCTAGGTATTCTTTATGCCAATCAGTCTCGCTCTTTTACTTAAACTTTTCTTGATATTCTTCTGGATGATTATTTTTACAAAATTCTAACTACTATTAAGCTTAAAGACTTTTATCCTTAGTATGATTTAACTTTTAAAATTTAGCTTACTCTATTTTTTCTAACTTTTTAATAATAGATTCTTTATGTTTAGCTTATGTGATTTCCCATTCATGCTTTTTGCTTTATATTTCTTTGATTTCTTATTATTTATAGTAAAAATAATTTTATTATTTTTATTTTCCAAGTAATTTCTGTTACTTAATAATCTAATATTTCATTTTTAAATTGTTTATTTATAATTCTTCTTCGCGTTATTTTCTTGCTAATTCTTCAGCTATTTATTTTTTAAATTCTTATCTTTTTTCTTTATTATTGTCATAATGTTATTATTTTGACATTTAACATTTTAACATATCTAATTATCCTTTTGGATGAGTAAATGGAACTTCGTCTACCTCTATTTTTTTTCTTTCTTATTCTTTATTCTTTTATATTTTTTTTATTTTTTTATATATAATTTATAAATTACTTTTTCAGACACTTTTTATTTTATTTAGTAAATTTATTCTGCTTTTAAAGCAGTATCGTAGGCTTTTCTTTCTAACATTAATTCTTCATTAGATAATTTATTTATGCGGTTAGTTAATACATTTAATTTTATTTAAATCATTTTATGGTGTTATTGTGCTTAATATAATGATGATTATGATTATTATGATTTATTTTTTGTTGAAGATATTTTAAAATTGTTTCCTGAATTATTATTAGAGTAAACACTTAAATTCATTTTATTTTTTAATTATTTTATTGTTTTTTTTTAATAATAAAATTAAATGCTATTTAGAAAAAAGAAAAAAACAAAGTAATTATTTATTTTTTTATTTTATTTCGTTATTATATGTAATTATATAGTTTTAACATTATTAATTAAATCTATTATTTTTCAAAATAAATTTATTTATTTAAAAACAAAAACATAACATAAATCAAATAATAAAGTATTATTAAAAATTAAATAAATAATAATTGTATATTATAATTTTTTATATATCAAAAAACAATATTTATTTAATTTAATTTATTATCTATATAGTTTTTTTATATTTAAAAACAATATCTTTACATAAGAGATTTGTTTTTTTATTTTCAATTATATAATTTTTACTTTATATATAATGTAAATAATTATTTTTTTATCATTTTTATTTATTTTTATTTTGTTCTAAATAAAATTCAAAATTATTATATTATTTGTATTAAAAAACATTATTCAAATATAATTTAGATATCAATATATTATTTTTATAATTATTGATTATTATTTTTATGCTCATTATTTTATATTTTAATATACTATATTCAATTATTTATTTAATTATATAATCGATGTTTATAAATATTTTTATAAATTATATTTCATTTAGAATGTTATATTTTTTATAACCTAAACATAAAAATTGTTTTAAAATTTTTAAAAATAATTATACAATAATAAAAAATAGATAATTAATGCATATTTTAATTAAGTAAAATTCAATTTTAGAAAAATTAAAGCTAACTAACTTAAAAATTATTAACCTTATAAACATAAAAAACATTATAATAATAAAATAACTAATATATATTATACAAAATTTATTATCTCTAAAAAAAATCATTTGAAATATTTTAATTATATTTTATTTTTTATACAAATCTTCAAAAAAAACATATTACTCTATTTATATAATAAATTAAATTTAAAATAAAAAAAAAATCTTAAATATAAAAAAAAAATCAAAATTTTATATGATAATATATTTAAATACATTTATATAAATAAATTTTTATGGGCTAACATATAGGAATTAAACAATTAATAATTAATATAATCTAACTATATTTTTTAAATTAATTATCATTAAAAGATAAATACTAATTTATTTATAAATATATTATTAGTAAATAAATATAAAAAATATATATAATATTTAAAATCTAATTATTTATATTTTAATTTCAAAAAATCTTTTTTATTTTTTTAAAATCCAAGTTTAATTTTTTTTTAATAAAAAAGATAAATCCTTTTATAATAATATTTTAGTTTCAACTTATTTAAATAATATCAGAAAAACTTCCAATTATAAATAAATTTAGATTAAATTTTCTTATTGATTATTAGTAAAATAACATCTGTATTAGTAAATCAGATAAAAACATATTTACCATTCTTGTTATAACTTTTTCTATTTGAAATTATTAAACTTTTTTTTTTTCTTTTTTATTTTCAAACAAGACAAGAGAAAATATTAAATAATGTCTTTTAATTTAATTATGTAAATTTTTTAATTTAATTGAAAATTAAGATATTAATAAAAAATTGCTTTTCTATAAAAAATAACAATTTAGAGTTAATAAATTATTTTATTTTTACCTTTCTATTGTTTTAAAAACCTTTATTTGTTTATTTTAAGGACTAATAAATATATTATAAAAAAAAATATATGCTAATATATATAATTGAATATATTATAAATATAAATGATTTATTTATCTTGGTCTAAAGTTAAAAACATATTTATTTTTTTGTAATATTTAAAAAAATGCTATTATATTTAGATTTTATAATTAATTAATTTTGACTTAATTTTAATTTTTTCTTTTTTGAAATTAATAAATACAAATTTAATAATTAATTTTACAATACAACTTAAAGTAAAAAATTGTTATTTTTAATTAATTTTTTTCTTAACATTATTTTACTTAATATATATATTAATAAAAAACTTTAATCAAAATTTATTTAATATGTGCTAAACCATTACAATTTGTATTTTTTTTTAATTTTTATAAGTCTTTTAAATAAATAATATAATGAACTAATATTTTATTGTTCGTATAATATAAATTTAAATCTTTATTCTTAATAAATAATTAAAATATATATCATTTATAAGTATTAATTTATTTATTTAATTATTAAATATTATGTATCATATTTTCCATTTTTAGCATGAAAACATAACTTTATTATCATTTGCTTCTGTTTAATTATCAAATAAAATATTTGCTCTGCCTCATTAGACTAAATCCATATCTGAATCTCAAATCTTTTTTATTAAAATATAATTATTTAATTATAAGGAGAAAATTTTTTTATATAATTCTAAAGTAGGGGTTTTTTAAATTAATAAAATTTCATTTTTTAACAGAGATTTTTGTAGGTATAATTAGATATTATAAATTAATATTAATTGATATTAAACTAAAAAGAAAGAAAATTTTTATTAGGTATCAACATCTGTATCATAAACATTTTAATTTTATATTTTTAACCATTTAATTTTATAGTATGATTTGCTTTCAGGAACTCTTATAATTAATTAAGCCTAAATTTTAATTATTTAAGTTAAAAGTATTGATTTCTTGCTCTTAAAAGTAATAATAATATTATTATTTTTAATTTTTTTAAAAAAATTATTATTTTATTTCATCTATTTTTATATAAAAGTTGTGTTTTAATAAATTGACGTTTTTTAATTAAAAAATTAAAAAAAATATATTAAAATGAAAAATTAAGCATATTTTTATAATTAAAAATGAACAATAATTATTTTAAAAATATAATAAAGAAAAATATATTTAAATATTTTAGTTAAAAATTATTACAAGCCTTAATCAAAAGTATTTAAAAATTTTAAATATATTCTGTATTAATTTAAAAATATAAATTAATTAATAATTTTAATTATTAAGAAAATTGACAAAACATTTGGAAATAATGAATACCAATTTTTTAACTATTAATTATAAAGAACGATAAAAAAATATATCATCTTCCACTTAAATAATATAAAGTAATTCAAATTTTTGTGATAACTTATAAGATTTTGCTAATTATTAAAATTCAATTTCAAACAATTTAAAAACTTTATTGTAAACAGATATATTTTCAATATAAGAATAACAAGAGTAAAGATAATCAATCCCTTTTAAATTTGGTGATGTAATATCTTTAAGCCCTGATGATTAACATTTTAAATTTATAATGAGTGATGGCTTTGTTTAAACTAAAATTTAGGTAAAAAATTTAGAATATGATGGTAACGGATAACTATTTGATAGATGTTTATTTAGAATTTATCCAAAATTTAGCTTTAATTTTTAAGATATTATTTTAGCAAATAATTAATAAAAATAATATTAAAATTAGGAATCTAAAAAATAAGGAAAACTTTTGAAAAAAGTTGTTAATTAATAAGATTTATAAAATAATATTATTTAGGAATATAAAAATAATATTGATTTATTCTAAAAAATTAAAGGTTAAGAAATAACTTTTAATTAGGATATTTAACTATTTCATTTAGCTTCCAATAAATTTTTAGTATGTAATTACTCAGAATCAGGTTTTTTATAAAAATATATTGTTTTTCATATTTTAATATTTTTAAATTCTAATTAAACTAATTAAACATTTTCTTTTATTTTATTTTCTAAATTATTTTTAGTTATTGAAAAAGAAAACTTTAAGTTAGAATTATAACAGTTTTCGTCATAAAATACAATTTTCAGATTTATAAACTCTTATTCATATTAAATTAGAAGTAATGGGTAAAATCTAAGTTTTTGTTAAATTATTTAGTTTATTTTATGAATATTCAAATATATTTTTTATAATATTTTTACTAAAATAAATTAATTTATAGGGTAGTAAATATTAATGATTTAGTTTATATTAGTTGTTAAAATTCTTATCTTGGTAGAATACCTTATATTCGTTGTTCAGAAATAAAAAAGTTAGAAAAGAATATTAATACAATTAAAATCATTAATACCGAAGAAATAAAAAACACATAAAGATAAAACAGTTATTAATATTAATAAATATAAAATTTTCAATAAGAATAATAACAAAAATAGATTTAAATACAATAATAAAATTCATTAATGACAACGTATTCTTATTCTGAAATTGCTTAAGAATAAGTTTATATATTTAAAAAAAATAAAAAAAATATTAAAAATATTAAATAAAATCTATTTGTTATTATTTATAGGCTATAGTAAATCTACAATATTAATTTAAATCTAGAAGAAAATAAAGTGTAGATACATAAAATAAGATAAAATTATATGGAGATAGATTACAACTAATAAATCAGATTTTTTCAAACTAACAAAAACAATATTTAAATATACCTTCAAGTAATTTAAATTAAAACTAAATTGTATAAACTACCGATATTCTAACCAATTCAACTTAATCAATAACAAATTAAATGAGACAAACTTAAACTCAAAAAAGAAGATTTTCTAGTAATAATTTAAATTATTTAGAATCTAATAAGTATAATTAAGAAGCTAATGTATCATTAGATTAGAAATCTAAATGGAGAATTTTAAAATATAATAATTACGAAGATGACTAAAATTTATTAATGTATGGCGATATTATTTGGTTACATCATATTGAATAAGCTAATACTTTAATTTTGAAAAAAATAGAATAATAATTAAATGTTACTATTGAAAGCGCTACTTAAAGAGAAGTTTTTTAAAAATATGAAGGTAATACTAATGGAATGTGGGTCATTGAAAATCTTAATTTTTAAAAAGGTGGAAAAGTTAATTGGGATGATATTTTTTTGTTAAGGTTTATATTTTAAAATAAAAAATTATTTATATCATATAACTTAGAAACTTTATTACTGGATAATATCTAAATATTATAGTCCAAAATAATGAAGAATTTTTTTTTGAAGGATATTTTAATGTTTTGAATGCTCCTAATCACAGTTCGTTATTTCAGTTTACTCAACTAAATTTTTAATAGGAAACAAGCAATTTTATAAATAAAGATTCAATCTTTTATTTAAAATCTATTTTACATAAAGTAATTTTTTGTAAAATATCAAAAATTATATAAACAAACATAAATATGTAAATAAAAAGGGATGGATTCACATAAAAGAAAAATAATATTATGAAAATTAATCTTTATAGCATATAAAAGATGAATAGCTTTTTAATATGATAGGGAAACTAATAATATAAATAAGAATAAATTAACCATTAGATGAAGATGCCTTTAAGCTTTACAAAGCAACAATTGCAGAAATATAAGAAGCTAATTTTTTAGTAAGTTGCTTTCCAATTCTTAAAGCTTCGATATAATGGTTAAAATAATTGTAAAATATTGAAGATCGTAATATGTTAATAAAAGAATTAATAAAATAAGACTTTGAGGAAAGATTTAAAACTTTAAATCAATGTTTGAATGATGTAAACGATTTCTGTTAAAATAAAATAATAAATATATCAATAGAAGAGTAAACTTTGAACTTTGGGAAATTAAATTATTAAAGATAAAAATTATTAACATAATTATATTACATTGATTTGATAACTGAATTATTATAAAATTTATTAAAAGAAAAGGAATTAGTTGAAATAATGAATATTTTTTAGGAAGAAAGGAAATAAAAATTTGCTCTAAAAATAAAGTCTTGTTTAAAAAAATAAAAAGTAGTCAAAATAAACATAAGAAAACTAGAAATGTAACTAATGAATAAGTCCAAATATTATATTGAAGAATCTGAAAATATTATTTAAGAAAAAGCAAATATTTTTAGATTAATCTAACATTAAAAAAATAAAACAATGAAAAAATATGTATTTTATTTAAAATAGAAATATTCTTTAGCATAAAATGCTTATAAACTAATGATCTAAATATGCAAAAATAACAATGAAAATGGAAAATATGTATATAGTTAAAAAATAGGACTAATAAAATTTCAATCAAAATATATAAAAGAAGCTATAGATTTTATTATTTCTATAGTAGGTAAAAATGAATTTATATTAAATAATTTAACAGATGATATATATTTAGCTGAAAGAAAAAAACGAAATTTAATATCCTTGTAATCATTAACAATAAGTAAATAAAATGCACTTAATTAAATATCAGTAATATAATAAGAATTAGATTTTAATTAACTAAATAATAATATTTTATTGTATTTTATTAACTCTGTTTTATAATTAGGAAGTTAAAATAGGAACCCAAATTTCTTGTATTTTTTTCGATCTATATGCAAATTTAAGGGTAAAGGCATTTCTGTTAATTAGGAAATTATTTATAAATTTCTCTAATAAAAATAAACTTTAGAAAAATGTCTTTTCATTCCTATTTCTATTAATCCTAATAATCATAATTAAATGTTTGTTTTTTTTAAAGATAACTAAAAAACACTTTTAGACGAAAAAATACTAGGGAAAGACGTTTCTATTTATTAAAATTAACAACTTTTATATTTTGTCGAATAAATAAAACTTCTTTCTGATCTTTCTCTTTCTAGAAATTACTTATGGAATGATAGACTTGAAAAAATGTTCCCTTTAGAATATTTAATCAACTAAGTATTTAACGAAAAGCTTCATGATGAAATCAGAAGTGCTTTTTGCCAATTAGTATCAACTGTATATGTAGATCACGAGCCTTTAAATTTACTTATACTACCGAAAATGTGTAGAATATATAAATCAAAATATTAAAAATATAACTCTAAGAAATAAAAACATATAGAAGAAGTTGAAGATAATGATATTCTTAAATAATTCAATTTAAAAACTGTGTAGAAAAACAAGACTATTTTTTAACAAAGATAAAAACATTTTGAAAAGCTTGTTTTCGATTGCATATCATTCATTAATTAAAATATTAATATTATAAAATCCTTTAATAAATCCTAAGATTCTAAAAATAAAAAAAAACTTTTTTTTAAAATTCGCATTTTAATATAGTTAATGAATAGAACACAAAAATTTTATAAAATATTTTAACTTTTAATATTATAAAATTATTTATAAATTTAATCAGATGTAATATTTTAGAAATTATTAATTAAAAATAATTATATCCTGAAATTTTAAGATGTTTAGTTTAACTTTTTGAATATGATTAAGATAATTTAGTCCTAACTTTAAATTTATCAAAAAAAAGATAAGAAAAAATAGAAACCTTTCAAACTGTTCATAATTAAAGTTATTTTTCTGCCGGCCTTAGTGGCTTTAAAATTGTTGCAAACAAAATTATGGATGTTACCTAAAATTTAACTATTGGAACTATTAAAATGGTAGAATGTTTCATTGGAATGGGTAATTAAAAAAAAAAGAAGTCATCGAATAATTATCTGAATAAAGTGAAAGCTATATTTAAAATAATCCTTTAATAGGAAGCTTAATTTCTTTAATTTAATTAATTAAAGGATAACAATAAAATGAGGATTAAAATTAAAAAAATTAGATTGAAATAGATCTTAAATAAGAAATTTGTAATCTCATTCATTTTTTTCAAAATTTAAGAATGGATTATTTAATTTATAATTTCTTAACTTGGTTTGATATAATAGGTACTTTTTTATAAAAAATAAACAAATTAATAAAATTATGAATTTTATTTTTATTAAGGAAAAGATTTTAAATTATATGAATTAAATGATGAATAATTATAAACTAAATTATAATAAATAATAGATGATAAATTAATAACTGTAATTCCTAATGTTTATAAAACAGGGATTTATGATATAGATATTTAATTTAAACCAATTTAAAAAGGAATCAAAATACCTAGATTTTTCTTTTAAAAAGATAATTAAAAAATTAAAAGTAAATAAAAGCCATTTATTGATTATGTAAATGAATAATAAAATTATTTCCCAGATTTAGACTAATTATTAGTTGGAAATTAAACAAATAATAATGTAAAATTTCACAAATTATAATATTATTTATTTATATAATTATTTTTATCATTTAAAATTTAGATAATTAGTTCAGAAATATTGCCATCATTATTACTAACCTTTTATTTAATCCCAGATTTTTAATTTTTAGATAATCTATTAGGATTAATATTAAAATTATTTAGTTAAACATGGCATTTATTTAATAATCTTTAGTAATTAGAAATTTTATTTGATAAGGAAGATATATTGCCATACAAAGTATTAATTTGATTTATTTTAAATATAAACTTAATTAATATTATAAAAAGGTATATTAAGATAGAATCTATAAATTAAAGTTAATAGCCGAAAAATCTGAAGTTTGGTTAAATTAAATATCAGAATAAATAAAAGTAGAAAACTATTAGAATGATAATATTTAAGAAACTATTAATGCATTAAACGATATTAATTGCTTATTTTTTATAGGAAGCCTAGTAAATGAAGATGGATCGATTATATCTTCTTAATTTTATGATTATTATATAGAAAACCTAAATAAACCAAACTGTTATTATGTATTTGAGAAAATTAAGAAATAAAGCGTTTCATAAATTTATAAAACAAGATAAAAAATATTCACTTTTTTAGAAGGATGTTTGCCTGTAATAAATTTAATTAAAGACGCATAAAATTAATTAGCCAAATTTTTAAAATAAAATGGTGTCCCTGACTAAATTAAATAAAAAATAATATAATTATTAAAAAGTTTATATTTAGTTCTGACACATTTTTGTTTTGATGCAGAGGAAAATTAAATCTAACTTTCTCAATATATAGGATTTTTTTTGGATGAAATTGCTTTCGATTTCGGATAATTAGACCTATTAGATGCTATTTATTCAAATAATAAGTTTTTATGTGAAAGCTTTTCTGATTAAAATTTCAAATAAATTTAAAATAATATTAAAGAATTCGGAAGACAACCAAGGTTTTATAAAATATTTTTATATAAATAATATATTATATATTTAATAAATCGAAAATTTATAGGTTCATTTAAATATTAAAAGTAATTTAAGTTTATAAAAATTATTCATTTAATTCAAATATTCATTTAATTGAGAATTAAATTTAAATATTTAAATGGCTTATACCTAATCAATTTACTTAAATATTAGAATTAAATAAGTATGATTAAATATTATATGGAGAAGTAGATAATAAAAAGCTTAATTTAAGGTTCGATTTAACTATAGAAGATGAATTCGAATAAGATTATACGAACATTGATAAATAATCTCTATTAGAAAATTAAATTAACTCAAATTATTTTATTGATGTCCCTTTTGTTTATCATGCAGTCCTTATTGAAATATTAACATTAGCTATTGAAGGAGATGAAGGATTTAATATGAATGTTTAAAAAATAAAAAGTACTTTTCAATTAGATTACATATTAAATTTATTATTAGAAAGTGATGATTTAATTGATGATTTTAACAATAAAGACTTTTTGTAATTTAATGATAATTAAATATATGAAAAAAGATATAAAAATAATTTAATTTTAAGAATTTAAAATAAATAAAATGGATTCTCTATTTTGAAACCAAAAATATTAAATTTAATTAATAAAACTTATTTAAATAGTTCTTATGTAATTTTTATTTTATTTTATTTTTAATTTTTAAAATAGCCAATGATTGAAAGCTTAGAAAAAGATATTAATAAAGTTTTTGAATTTTTAAAATATGAAAAAGAAAGGTTTTAAAATCTATAATTTTACGATAATGTTAAATAATAATATTTAGATTATTTTTTGGATAACTTTGTTGTTTTTTGTACTAAATATACTAATTTAATCATTAATATAAATAGTGAATAAGACAAGGGAAGAAGAAAAGATTACAAATTAATGAATTTATTAGTTTAGCAATTAAATATTAAAAATCCTATTTTTATAAAGTCGAGCTACAGTATAATAAATAGAAATAATCTAAAATTTTATATTATCAGTAAATGAAGAATCATATAAAGACTAAATAAAATTATTAAGCTAGCCTATTTACAATAATAACGATGAAATAGATTTGGTTAAAAATAATTAAGATATAGTAATTTTTTTTTATATTTAAATTTATATATATATTTAAATAAATATATATATATTTATTTATTTATATTTTTATATATATAATTATGTATAAATATTTATATTATATATATATATTTTTATTTTTAAATATTTTTTTATATATTTAAAATAGATTGAATAAAATTAAGTTAAATGTTAATTTTTAAAATAATAATGGGTGAGTTAAGAGAATTGGAAAAAATTAATAAATTTATGTATTAATAGTGATGTTTTTTTTAATGCAAAATAAAATGAAATTTCTGCACTTGCAGAAACTATCATGAATATAGAAATCTTATATGAAGGATAAATTTAATTTAAATTTTTATTAAAAAAATTAATTGAATATTTAGATTAAGGAGTTTAAAATAGTATGGATTTTAATAACATGATATATGTATTGTAAATATTAGAAAAAATAATTGATATTAGTGAAGAAAAAGGAAATTTAGTTGAAATGTAAAATTTATTTGACTAATTAGACGCCACAAAAATGTTTCTTAATTTAATATCTAATATAAAAACATACCCTTTTGAAGATAATTTATTAATTGCTTTACTTAGCTTTATGACAAAACTTACTTCAGGTGGTAATTCGAAAGTTTAAAAAACTATTTTTAATTACTTTTTATGTTATCCTGTAAGCGAAATGCTATTTAACAAGTTTAATAATATTTTACTTGAATTTATTGAAGAACTTAAAGAAATGTATAAAAAAGAAGAATAGATTAAATTAATTAATCATAATGTTAGTACATTTTATAATTAATATAATTGTCATATAAATGAACAAAGTTAATTCAATTAAACAAATCATGCTACTGTAAAATTTTCTGGATTTGCTACTTCTTATATTTCCAATATTAATTAAAGCGTGCTTTTAAATAAAACTAATAACTTAGATAGTAGTAATTAGAAATAAGAAGTATTTACAAATTAATAAAAAAATAAAAACTCAGAACTCGTTATGTAATTATTAAGATTATTATAATTATTTTGCGAAGGACATAATCTAAATCTTTAAAATTATTTACGATATTAAACTAATAGTAGAAATTCTTATGATTTAATAACATTAGTTGTTGATGTATTTTTATTCTTATTTTATTATAAAAATTTATAAATTATTTTTTTTAAAAAAATTAAAAATTAGCTTTTGGATTAATTCTGTGTAAAATTAGTTTAATAAAATTATGAAAAAATAATAAAATGCTTAGATACTTTAACTGAATTTGTATAAGGTCCTTGTAATGAAAATTAACAAAAAATAATTGACTCAAAGTTTTTAGAAATATCTTAAAAAATATTAAAAGTTGAAAAAAATAATAACCCAATATAAATGGGAAAATCTAATATTTAAAAAAGTAAATAGAATTTAGTATCTGCAGAATAAAATAACTAATTTGATTAATAATCTAAATAAAGAAAAAAAAAAAAAAAAAAGAAGGAAAGTCAGATAAATTACTTAAATGGTAACATGAAAGGCTAAAATATAAAGTAATGATTTTAGTCACCAGTTTATTAGAATAAAATTCTGATAGCTTAGTTATTAAAAGAGTTATGAGAAGTTTACCTTTAAGTACTTTAAAAATTAACTTAGCTATTATTTATAAAAGATATAAAAAAACATTTAAAGACTAATATACTATTGATTGTTTTAATAGTGTATTTTATTATTATTATTATTATTTATTATTGTTATTGTAATTTGTATTATATATTAGTTTAATTTAAATTCTCCAGATAAAAATATAAAAAAAGAAAAATTAAGATAATATACTCTAATTACAGAAACAGGATTCTATATATATTTTTTAATCACTTATTACCTTGATTTACCTTCAAAAATTTCTTTAAAAAGCGGCAATAAAGTTATTGATTAAGATTTAGATATTGAAACAAAAAAAGAGCTTGATGATATTTAAAAAAACTTTATTCAAAAGCAGGTTGTTTTTTTTTTTAAAAAAAATATAATTTAATAATAACTTATAAAGGGAATGTTTATTTTATAAAAAAATATAATTGGATAATTATGGAAATTCTCAAATGCCATTTTAGCAGGATTATATAGTTATTTAACTTATATAATGAAAAAATTTAATAAAAAAAATGAATAGAAATATTCTAAAGATGACATAATTAATAAATTCTTTAATGAAGGAATTCTTTTTTTTAAAACTAATTCGGCTTCTATTGAAATTGTTAGAGATAATTAAATTGAAAAAGTTAGGTTCATTAAGTTACCTTATTGTCATTATTTACCTAAAGAAACTAAAGTAGAATTTTAAAATAATGTTATAAGAGATTCTATTCATTCGAAAATATAAGGTTTTTTTATAAATTTATTTATATAATTTTTAAATAGGAATTATTGATAAATATAAAAATTTTATAATAATATGTAAGCATGAAGAATAATTGGCTCTATTTTTCAATAGAAATACATTTGCAAGTATATTTGCAAATTATGTAGATATGTGGAGAGATATAGCATTTATTTTAACAATAATATTAAATGCTTTTATAATTATTAGTTATTCAGAATTTAATAATGATAGAATATGGAGTCCTAAATTAAATGATGACACAACAGTATAATAAACAAAATAACTTTTTAAAATTTTTGGATACATAATGATTTTCTGTTCTATGCTCGTATTACTTTTCTTCTTAGTTAAAAAGGGACCTCTTTATTTAAAAGAAGTATGGTAAACAAACGAGGCTTTTTTATAAATTAAAACAGGTAAAAATATAATTTTTAAAAATATTTTTTTCTTTGAAAAATAAAATAATTTAGGATTAATTGTATAATATGTAAAACATTTGTTAATTATAGTATCAAGTTTAATACGTTTTATTATAAACCCTGAAGTAGTTTATTATTTGACATATGGAACCTTAGCTGTTTTAGCAACTGAAATTCATCCATTTTTCTTTGCTTTTCATTTAACTGAATTTTTACTGAGATATCCCACTTTAAGAAATATCCTTAGGGCTGTTTATGAGCCTTATATTTCTTTGGCTTTAACATTTATTTTGATTCTACTTTTTATTTATTTCTTTAGTTTATTCGGATATATTTTTTTTGATAAAGCATATCATGGAAGATGCTAAGAATTATATTTGTGCTTTTTTGAAACTTTTGATTAAACATTCAAAAATAATGGAGGTTTAGGAGGTTTTTATGAATCTAATGATCCTAAATAAAGTAATGATTATAATTATGAAAGATTTTTCATTGAAAGTTTCGCAAATATAAGTATTAACCTTGTAATAATATAAATTTTTTCAGGTATTATTATCGATAAATTTAGTTAGCTAAGATCTGAAGAATTAGAGAAGATTATGGATATTTAAGAGATGTGTTTTATATGTGGAAATACAAGGTTTTGTCTTATTTATTTTAACATTTAAAAAATATATAAAATTAAACATTATAAGGGAACTATTTGATAGAAAAAGTGATTAAGGATTTGTTCAACATATAAAAAATGAGCATTACTTATGGAATTATGTGTTTTATTTGGGTTTTTTATAAGATAAAGAAAGTACTGAATATACTGGAATAGAAAGCTATGTATCTGAAAAACTCAAATCTAATGATACATCTTGGTTTCCTATTTAAAGAGCTGCAATTTTAGTTGATGAAGAAAAAAAAATATAAATGGAAAATAATGAATTTACAGATTTTTAAGATGAAGTATTTTAATAAAATTAGCATTTACATTTTTTTTAAATATAAATATTATTAATCTTATTTTATAATTTTAATAAAAAAGATAAAATAGCTGAAAAGATATTAAATGTATATTTAAGAAAATTCGAACATTATTAAATAATTAGAATAAAATGTTAAAATTAATATGAAGAAAAACGAGCATAAATGAGCATAAATAATTTTAATGATTAAATTTATATTTTGTACAAACTAAGACATTTAAATTTATAAAAATTATTAATTATGACTAAAAAGAATATTTCAATAATATATAATATAGAAAACTATTTAAATTGATATATATAATAAATATTTATATATTGATATATAAAATATATATATATATTAATATATAGTACATATGTATTAATATTAATAAATATATATATATATTATTATTTATATATATATATATATAAATTATAATTTATAATTATATTATTATTTAATAAATAAATTATTTACTTGTTAATTAATATTTAATTAACTAAATAATATGTAATATATAATATTTTAATACTATCTTATCTTTAATTCCAAAAAAATATATTTTTTATAAAAGATAATTGATATTGATATAGTATTCTATAAAAAAATATATAAATGAGAAAATTTCTCCGAACAATAAAACCTCAAGATCTTCGAATCGAAACTATAGGATTTATCGGTTTAGGCAACATGGGAGGTCCAATGGCATTGAATTTATAAAAAAAAGGTAATTACGAGGTTATAGCATATGATGTTAGTTAAGAATAATTAAATAAATACTAAAAAGAAGGTTTAAAGACATGCACAACATTGAAGGAGTTATCAAAAAAAGCAAACAAATTTATAACTATGTTGCCTAATTCTTCACATGTTCAAACTGTATGTGAAGGTCCTGAAGGATTGTTTGCTTAATCAGAAAAAGGAAGTTTAATAATTGATTCATCAACTATTTCTTTTTAATCAGCATTAAATTTATACAAAAGTGCTTTATAAAACTCCAAAAAATATATCGATACTCCTGTTAGTGGAGGAGTAGGGGCTGCTACAGCTGGAACATTAACATTTATGGTAGGAGCTGAAAATATTTAAATATTTAACGAATGTAAAAATTTGCTTTAATTCATGGGAAAAAATATTATTAACTGTGAAAAACCTGGAGCTGGTTAAATTGCTAAAGCTTGTAATAATATGGCATTAGCTATTTAAATGATTGCTACAAGTGAAGCCATTTCTTTAGGAGTTAAATTAGGAATCGACCCAAAAATCTTAAGTAATATTATTAATACTTCAAGCGGTAGATGTTGGAGTAGTGAAGTTTATAACCCATGTCCTGGAATTATGGAAAATGTACCTTCTAGTAAAAATTATGAAGGGGGATTTGCTACTGAATTAATGATTAAAGATCTTGGGCTAGCTGTGGAAGCTGCTAAATAAGTTAATGCAGATACACCATTAGGAATTCATGCGAAATATATTTATGAATAAATTATTAAGTCAGGATTAAATAGAAAAGACTTTTCAGTTGTATATTAGTTGATAACATAAAATAAAATAAAATGAAATTTATTTAATCATTAAAAAAAAAAATTAAAAAATTATAAATATATTGAAATTATAATATTTAAATGTATTTAAAATAATTAAAACATAATGAAATATTAAAATATTTATTTATAAATTATTAAAATAAGATAAAATAAATTAATAAAACATGTAATTATATATATATATATAGATATAGATATATATATATATAAAAATTCTTTAAATAATAAATTTATTATTTAATTTATTTATTAATTTTTTTATTAAAAAATATGATTTTTAATTTAAATTTATTCATAATATAATAAATCTTTAAATATTAAAAAATTATCAAAATGATAAATCTAATTATTCAATAATCATATAAGCGAATTCATATTTTACGCTTTGAAATTTTCTTTTTAGAGCGCTTTACTGATTATTTTATTCATTTTTAATGTGTAATTGACATATAAAATTAGAAATCTCTTAAACTTATTTTTCTTAAACATTAAATTCATTAAATAAATACTATATTTTTTATTCTAGATTTCCTTTTCTATTTTTATTTATTAAAGTATATATAGCTGCACTTGTTACTAAACTAGGAGAAAATTTAATTCCTTCATAATTAAAAATACATAATTCTATAAAATATTATACGACAAAAAAATATTATTTGTTAAATTATAAAATAATTTGAGCTTTCTCCAAAAAACGGAAAGGAGTTGTCATCGAAATATTAAAATCTAAAGCTTTTAACATATTACCTTCACAATTTAATACATCTTCCTTACTATAAGCTCCATCACATATATAAACTAAATCTTTTAATTTAGGAGGATATATTTCTTCATATTTACAAGCAATAAATAAGGCTGAAATTCCAACCAATTGAAATTTACTTTTTTGGATTTTTTATATTTTAGATAAATAAATATCTATTATTTATATTGTAAAATGCAATGTTTCACTTTTTAATTCAAATTTAAAATGGACATCTATTAGCCAATCTATTAATATTAATCTCATTTTTGTATTTATATTTGGTTAGTATCCATTTTCTATATATGGTTCAATAATAAATTCTTTCTTTTTTTTTAATTATAATTTATATATATATATAAATATAAATATATATATATTTATATATATTTATATATATATATATATTTTTATATTACTTCTTTTTATAATAAATAATTATTTATTTCGTCTATATATTATTTGACTTATGATGGTATTCTTATATTTTCTTATTCAAGATTTTACTTAGAAAATAATTTTTGTTAGGATTCTACCTTTGATTATATATCCAATTTTTATATTTATTATTTTTAACTCATATGATCATATTCTACATCCATTTTGCTTTTCTTTTATTTTGTTTTAAAATATAAAAATAAATATTGATATTATTAATGTTTTAAAATACATCTATTTATTAGTTATTTGTAGATATGTTTGATATATCTGTCCCAAATATTCTATTTGAAAATGCATTTTACAGTTATTTACTATTCTATAGATTTAATTATTAGTTTTAAGTGTTCTACTAGAATAATTTATTTATGTTTATTAATAATATTAAATTATATAATATATTATACCATAATTGGATAATAGCAAGATTGAAATATTTAATTTATCATTTTTTTATAAAAAATATAAAATAAATGTAATAAAAAATTTTATTTTTAATTAAGTATTTTACAAAAAAAATCTGAAATTCAAATTATTAAAAATTAATTTCTGTTAAAAATAATTAAAAATAATCAAAATAGAGAAAAAAAACAACAAAAATTAAAAACACATAATTTTTATATAATGAAATTCTTAATTATAAATAAAAAATTTTAAATAAAAATAATAAAATAATAATAATAATTATAATTATCGAAAGGAAAAGACTTTTTTATGGAAATTATTAAATATGAAAATATTAAAAATAAATTTTATTATTAAAACAAAGAGTTATATTATCATATAATAATTATTTATTTTTTTATTCAAATATTAATACGAAAACAGATTTAAATTTTAATTTAAAAATAGATTTAAATTTGAAAAAAAAAAAAAAAAAATTAAAAATAATTTAAATTTTTTCAAATTAAATAAATAGAAATTTAACAATATTAAATATATAAAATTTATATATAAAATAATATATATTATAAATTAAAAAAAATAGTATGAGAACAATTTTACATATTAAAAATATTATTTTAGTTAACTATATTTTAAAAAATATAATTATAAATTTTATTTCATTTTAACAAAATAAGCTTAAATTTTTATTAATTTTTTTTTATATTTTAAAGTTGAGTAAAAGTAAAAATTATTTATAAATTTTAATATTATATATTTTTATAATTAAAACTATTTTATATATTTTGTAATTAAAATTTAATAAAAATTGCACTATTAAACTTTAAATGAGTTTCAAACAAAAATAAAATTAAATACATATTATTCGAAATTTTCTATATGCATCAAAATATTACAATTGTTTTATTTTTCATCACTTTTATTTAAATTGTGATCCAAAAAATTATCAACAGATACCAATTTAAATTACTTTTATCTTATCACGAGTTAATATTTTATAAAATTCAAAATAATCAGCCAACTTTATTAAATGATATTTAGTTAAATAAACTAAATTTAAATTTTCATTTATTCACTATAAAGTTACTTTAATTTATTAATTTCTTACAAAAATATAGTTAGGGAAAATTAAATTTACGTATTTATAAAATGAATATTATATGGTAGTTTTTTTTTGACAGAAATACTATATATTTATTTAATAATTATCATCTATTTTAAACAAGTAATATTTATTAATATACATGAAAAGAATAAAGGAATTTAAGTTAAAACTCAAATTATTTTTACATTTCAAATAAAAAAAGTATTGATTTGTTAATTATTTATTCAAATAATTTAATTTTTTATAAAAATATTAAAAATAAAGAATATAATATAATATAATAGATGAATTAAATGAATTTAAATTTTTTGCATCTATTTCATAAAAATTGTAGAAATTAAAAAAATTAATAAAAAATTTTATTATGAAAAATAATAATTGTTTAATAATAAAATCAAATACAATTAATATTTTGCCTTATTTTATTTGAATAAAATATTATATTGAAAATTTTCTAAGTATATTTAAAAAAATTAGAGATTATATAAAAAAATTATAAATTTTTATTTTGATTTTATAAGTATTTGCAAAATAATTATAAATTTATTTTTAATTTAGATGAAATAATGGTATTATTTTTTTATATATAAATCAAATCTTAAGTTTAATACAATTTTTAAGTTTGAAATAATAATATTTGTATAATAATAATTATTTTTATTAAAAATATTGAAAATTTTAAATTTAATTATTATTATTATTATTATTATTATTATTATTATTATTATTATTATTATTAATATTTTTTTTGTTTTGTTTTGTTTTTTTATTTTTTTGATTATATTTTTTAATTTTTTTTTTTTTATATACTATTTCTTCTGTTTTAGAAAGATAATATTTTAACTAACCTTATTATTATTTATACTATTTTTTTTTTTATTATTTTTTTTTATTTGACTATATAATATTTAGTATCATAATTATTAATTTATATTTCTTATTTTATTTATATAAATATCTATTTTCATATTAAATAACTTTATATATATTTTTTTTTTTACATTTTTAAACTTATTTAATATTTACTCTATTTTTTTTTTATAAAATTTAAATAATAAATAAATTCAAATATATAATTTTTCTTAAAAATTGATATCTTTCTTTATATTTATTTTATAAATTAATATCTTTCTTTAATTTTATTTTTATTTTTATAAAAATCTAAAATTCATATTTTTTTTATTATTATATATTTATTTTTTTACATATTTTTGCAAAAATTTATCTTTACTGCTCATTATATCTTATTTATTTATATTAATTTTTTTAGTATTGTTATTGTTCAAATATTAAAAGCCTTATTATATTTTGATTTAATATAAATTTATATATTTTAATCATTTTAATTTTTCCTTTTTATTTGAATTATATATTTCAGTTGATTTCTTTTTATCAAATTTATATTATATAAAAGATTCGTGATGTTTTTTATGTATTTTTATTAAAATAATTTTTTATTTTCAATCTACTATTATTTTAAATTTTATAGTTACTTAAATAATTCTTAAAATACATTTAATAGAACGTATGTGTTTAAAATATATATTTATATTTTTTTATTAATTAAAAAATAAATTTTTAATTATTATTAATATTTTAATTTTATATTTTTATATATTAGTTTATGTTATATTTATTATTTAATTTTTAAAAATAAAAAATTCTTATAATTATTTTAAACAATTCTCAATTATATTTAATATTCAAATAATAATAACCAATTTAAATATATATTTATTTCTCCTAATAAATCATTAATTATTATAATTTATATTTATTATTTTTTAAACAAAGATTAAGCCCAAATATTTTCTGTTATTTAAATATGCATAAGTTTAATAAGTTATTAAGTAATGCAAGACAATTAATTTAGCTTATTTCTTTTCAATATCTTAAACGAACATAATACAAGCATAAACAAGCAGATAATCATATACTTACTTTTAAAAACTAAAAAATTACTTTAGTACTTATTTTATATTATTAAAACAAGATATGATAAAAAGTAATTTAATTAACATTTTTATAGGCATATAAATATTCATAACAATAGTTTTATAAAATTTACAATAAATAATTCTTATAATTTATTTTATATAAAGCAATAATTCCACTATTAGCTATATCAATTAAATAGCCGTAAAATTTTAATCTTATTTCTAAAACTTTAAGAATAAAATCTTTATCATAATTAATTTAAACAAAAGCAGAAATTTAATTTTTGTAAACATTATATAATTTTTTATTTTATTTAGGATATATTTGCTTCTTTTTTTTTGAAAATTATTGATATTTGATGATTTCAATTTAAAGTATATGCAAACTACTTTTTTGGTTAAGCATTTTTTGATTGAAAACATCATTATTAACTATGGTTTTAATTTCAATTTTAATTATTATTATGATTACTTATTAAATTAAGTCTAATACCATTTTTTTCATCAAAATCTTTACTATTAGAAACGGAGTTTTCTTTTTTTTTCACTACTCTCCCCTTTTTTTTTTATAAAGTTTAAAAATAAAAATATTTAAATAGAAAATTTTAGAATAAATATATATTTTTTTTATTAATTTAATAAAAATAGTATTTTGAAAAAATATGATATACAATATAAATTTTTATTTAGTAATATCTATCTTAAAACTATAAATAAAATAAAAATATGATAAAAAAATTAAAAATCCATAATTTATTCAAATAAATAGATTTACAAAATAAAAAATACTTATATTTTACCAATTAAAATATAAACTAAATTCTAATAAATGAATTAAAATAAAAAATAATATTTTCTAACAATAATTTAACCGAAACAGAATATAAATTTAAAATAGATACATTATTTTAATCATTTCCATTAATTGAAGAATTAACATAAAACGAATAAAATCAAATAAAAGATTAATATGAGAATATAATAAACAATATTTTTATAGACCAAAAAATAAAAAAAAGACCAACATAGAAATAAACAATATATTACAAAAAGCAATATAAGAAAATTCAATAGAAATAATAAAAAAAGAAAATTTAAAAATTTAAAAAATTCAGACAAATTCTAATATACCATTTCAAATAAAAAATTTAGGACAATTAAAAATATATGGTTTGAATATAGATAGAACTAAAAATGATTATATTCATAAGTATAAATATAATAAAGAAAATCAAAATACTTTGAAATTCCAATTAAGGTTTACAAATGAAGATAAATACGAAGATAAAACTTTAAAAGAATTAGCACCTGAAAAATTTAATTCAAAAAAAGAAAAATTTAAAGAATAAATAAATGATATTGTTAAAGAGTAAAAATAAAATAATGATGTTTCTTTTAGAACTTTTATTAAATCTTTCTTTTTAAAAACAGGCATAATTAAATAAGATTAAAATGAATTTAATTAATATTCTGAATAACTTTTTTAGATGTAAAAAAAAGCTTTCTAATAAGTAAATACTCGTAGAGATTTTATATTTGTTTAGGATTTTCTTATTTAATCTCATATTAGTTTTTAAATAACCACAAATGATGATACTGTAGTTTGGAAAGATAATTGTGACTCGGATGGAATGTTTAAACACTTTATTAGAACTGAGTTTTCTGGATCTGATTCCGAAGCTCCTTCTTTAAAATATTAAAGAAAAAGATTAATTTCCGATATCGATGGATTTTTGAAAGGAAATCCTCTTTGTTTTGTTAAGCAATTCTATTAATCTAGTTAATAATTATAAAATTGAAAACAAATTTTTTATTCTAATATATATTATTTATTCTATGTTTAAAAAAAAATAAAAAAAAATGAAAAAATAAATCATAATTTAGAAATAATAGGATAATCAGCAAAAATAGCCTTTTTAGCTAATTCAGTAACAGAATTAGTTTAAAGTAAATTTTTTTTCATAAATCTATAAATAGATTCTTCAATTTTTTCAATCTACTCATTAGAAATTTTACATTTAATAAATACTTCATTATTATTATCACTTTATTCAATTTCCAAATATTTTTCTTAAACAAATTTATCAATTCCATTCTTAATATTATCAATTTAGCAACTTTCATGGAATTAAATTATCCTTTCGTCATGCATATTTTCACCAAAAACTTAAATTTATTAATAGAAAGTTTAAACCGGAATATTTTTATTTTTATATCTTGATAAAGGATATATATAAACTGTTACAAGCCAATAAGTTTCTAAAATTGGCCAAATAAAATTACAATTGAAAATTATTTATTCTTGATCAATAACATAAACTTTATTATCTTAAAGTTTTATAATTTCCAATTCAATCATTTTAGGTATATACTACTACTCAAATTCTGATATATTAGTTATGGTTTCATTTAAAATATATTCCTTTTATAACAAATTTAATAAAAAATAATACTCTTTCCATATTTTTTGGGCTAGAATTCCCTCTTGAAAGGCCATTTGATTCCCAAAAGACATCAAAGCAACCGAAAATACTGCTTCAGTACAAAATACATGAAATATTGAATTTCTGTAATAATTTAAAGTTAATAAACTTGTGAAAGAATTTACTGGTTTTACTTCTTTTAATTCAAAGGGATCTTTTTTATTCTTCACTATTGAATTTTATAATAAATTCATTCCTGTCCTTAAAGTTATTATTGCTCCAGATTTATCATTAGGTATAGATATTTTTCCTTTTCTTTAAAGTATTTTAGAATTTAACCAATATATTTTTTCAAGTAATTATTATTCTCTCAACCCTTTTCTATTACTTAATAAAAGCGCAGAAACAATACCAGTAGGCATACAAACTAATTAAGAACTCAATTAAAAAGTGATTAATTAACTTATATCTTAAATACTTAAAGACTAGTGTTTTTAAACAGAAATAGGAGAACATATATTAACATAAATTCTTCCATAATTATTTTTAAAAGATTTTAAATATTGGATTAAATTAGGCATATTATCTTAATTATCTCCTGAAAAATCAAATGGAAGAAAATCAGCTTCGAAAACCTTTTCATAATTAAGTGTTATCGGTAAAATCGTAGCTTCTTTTATCTTCCCATTTTTAACTGCATCGAAAACTACACTAATAAAACTATTATCGATTTTATTTATTTTTCCATTTCTTGATCTACTATTTTCAATAAAAAATTCCAAAGGAGTATCATCCATTAATAACTATAAAATATATTATTAGAATACAGCTGAATAAATTTTTTCAGATTTTTTTGATTGCTTTTTCCTTAAAAAAAAAGTCCCAAAAGCTCTCAAAATATGAATTAGAATTGGCTTTTATAACAAACTATTTTAATGAGTAAGTATATGGGGAGAGCGCATTTTATAAGCAAAAAACAAATAAGATACTAATAATGAATCTATAAATGATTTATGAGTAGGTATTATAATTAATGGCCCATGAATTGAAGAGTCGTGATTTAATAAAGAAGAGAATTATTCTTCATTAATACATATTTTTTCATATATTTTTTTAAATATTTTATGCAAAAACCAAGCTGTAATTTTTATCCAAGTGGGATTATATGAAGAAAACATTTCCTTTATTATATTTATTGCTTATTAGTTAATTTAATCAACTAATTGTGCTGAATAACCTTCATTTAACGTTCTTTCTTCAATTACCTATTAAATAGCGCTTTAAACTTATTGAGAATTAAGAACTAGAATTTAATATTCACTTTAAGGCCTTATTTTAATAGGAGGACTATGTGAAAGAACCCAATTAATATCAGAGAAATAATATGATTCTTAGAGAATATTTTTGGTAGGAGGTTCAACTTATTCATTAAGAATAAATCTACGTAAACCCCAAGAAAACATAAGTAAATACTATTCCCAATTAATATTGGAATAATCCAAAAAGAACATTTTTTATTCCTCTGGGCTTAATTAATTTCTCAAAGGAATGATTTTACTATTATTAAAAATCCATTCATTAGAGCAAAAATGACTAAAAAGAGCACTTACTTCTTCTGATTTATAAACCATTTTTTAATATGAATTTGCTTTTTTTTATTAATTTTTATCACCAAAATATTATGCGAATTTTACTAGAGAAAACGCTTCTAATCTTCTCTTTATTTAATGAAATTTTAATAATTTCTAATTAGTCATTAGCTGCAACTTTATAGTTTATATTTTTTTCTCAGGAGGATTATGTAAATAATAATTCTTCCCAACTTTAAATGAAAGACCCCATGTCATTGGATTAATTGAAGAAGTTGCAGAATGAAAAACATTTAATTTTTAATTATTAGAAAATAAAGCACCTACGACAATTATTTAATCAGAAACGCAATCTACAGGAATAATATCTCCTATTTTTTGTGCATCACAATGTATATGAGTGAGCATTCCAATTGCACTCAATATGAAAATTGCAGAAGCAGCTGTTACCCCTTCTACCCAACCTTGGGTTGGCTATTCCACTGAAGAACCTATTATCGAAGGTCGAATTATCGTTAAAGTCATTTAAGGAGGTTTTAATTTCTTAAGTATTCTTTCTACTGCAGATTTTGTAAATACATAAGTGTTTGGATATTATCCTAATATTGTTTTGGTTTATGTAAGCATTTCTTATTCAGGTAAAGCTTCTAGATCATTCATTAATTATTCTGTATTTTAGTTTATATCGTAAATTTCTTCCTCAATCCATCCTCGTTTGTCACTGTTTACATAGGCAGTTGAAACATGTATAAATTGATTTAAATTTTGACAACTCTTTGCCAAATCAAAAATACGTAAAGTCCCACGTACATTCATTTAAATTGCATTTGTAAGTTTAGCGTTGAAATCTACCGATGCTGCACAGTTTATTATTAAATCTAAATTTTATATTAGAATACTTCTATCTTCAGTCGATAAGCCTAGACCTTCTTAGAGTAAATCACCTTTTATTTTTTAAAAAAATAAAATAATATATTTTTTTTATTGTATTACCTTGTATTAAATGGACTTTTTCTTATACATAACTAGTAAACTATTCACCATATCTTCTTTTTAGTGTTTCAAATATTTCAGAATCCATAACTGTTTTATTAAATCTTTCCTATATTGTCGATCCTTTTAAGGAACGTATAAGTAAATATATTTTTCCAACTTATGGAAGCGCTCTAAGATATTTTTCGAAAATCACTTTACCTAAAAATCCGGTAACACCTGTTAATAATATATTTTTATTAATGTAAAAGTTCTATATTTTCATAAATTTTAATATAATAATATTTTTTATGTAAAAATTTAATAAATTTTTTTTTTTAAATTATTTTACTTTAAAATAAAATAAATTAAAGATATAATATCTAATAATAATTTTTATTTATGCTACTATGTATAATCATTATGGTATATAAAGTTATTATGATTTCAATTTTCTTTACATTATATTTTTAAATACTTTATTATGATTTTTTTCAAATAAAATTAAAATTAATTATATAAAATAAATAAATTGCAAAATCAATATATTATAATATAATTACATTTAACTAGAAAATTTTTAATTTTTAATTTAATATGTTCTTCTTAATTTTTTATGTTTTCCATTTTTGCTAAACATAATAACATTAAAAAATTATAGAAATAAATTATGGGAAACCTTCAAATATTACAATGAACTACAACGAAGCAATATTCGTAGAATTTGATTAAGGAAATGATATAATTGACAAATACAAGCATCCATATTTTTGTAATTTTGTATAATCTTAATTTACAACAAAAAATATTCAATAAATAAATTTAAATGAATATTGTAATGAAAACGATTGCTTGATTTCAATAAATATATATAATAAATTATATATTTATAATTTATAATAAAATAATATATCAATAATTTAATTAGATTTTTAAAATTAGTAATTTATTAAATAATAATTATAATAATTCATACTTTATAATTAAGTACAAAATAATTTTATAGTGATTGTCCCAAATCAGGTATATGATTTAAACTTTGTTTTATTTGGAAATAATTAAATGTGTATTATTGAAGATAATATATTTTTTTTCTAAACTTTTAATTAAGAAATAGATCCCTCTTAAATTATTCTATATAAAGATAAATTATTTGTAGGAAACATTAATCAAAACATAGTTTTAATTTTTGAAATAAATTTTACTTAAAATTAATTAATTTTAATTGGTGATATATAAGTTTAAGCATATTTAAATGATCACTTAAACAATATTAAAATCAAATTGCTTTAAATTGTTGAATAATCAGAATTATTATATTAAGTTTTTATTTTTGAATATAATTTACAACAACTATTAATATTCAATTATAATATATAAACTCAAAAATACGTTTTGATAAATAATGTAAAATATAATTAATTGATAACATAATTAAAAACAGAAAATGATATTCAATATATTTTAAAATAAAAAAGAAAAGGTTAAAAAAATAACAGTAATTTAGAAATATTAAAAACTACTTATGATTTTTAATAAAATAAATATAACTTAGGCTCTTAGGTTTAAAAAGTTGAAATGTCTCAAAAATTATTATATATTTTGTAAGATGATGTTGTAGCTTTAATTTGGAAATTTATTCCTTAAACTATATTTAAAAAAAATAATTTCTAGCAAACTATTGGATGCTTTAATAATATAGATAATATGTGGCCTTTGTACGTCTATCCAGTTAAATAAAATTTTAGTACTGTATATAATTCTAGTCTGACAATTAATTAAACTTAACTTGACAACTAATAATAATCAAAAATTATATATCCAGGTAATATAAGTATGACAAGTTAATTTTATGATTATTTCATAACTTTAAATAAAAATACACTTTAAATATATTAAGTAGAAGAAAAACTGCCGTATCTTATGTGCGATTCAAATAATTTAGAAGATACTTAATACGACTATTATTGCAAAATTAGAATATATACCCTTAATAATAATTATACTGAAATATTATATATTTAGCTTAATAGAGAAATATTTTAAAATACAACCATTGCTTTTATTGTAGGTCTATCTTTAAGCCTCACTATCTCTTTATTTATTATTATTAGATTTTGTATTTACTTCTATAGATAGAAGCATTAGTATTAACAATTATACTAAGAATAAAAACAATCTAATGACTCATTTGAAAAAGAAATATAATAATAATAAAATTAATTATAAAAATTAAAGCTTGTATAACGTAATAATTAAAGGTGATAAAATACCATTAAGTTTTTCGATTTCATATATTATTATTATAAAATACTATTATTAGAATATATATAATAATTTATTTAATTTTTATATATATGCATTATATGTTTTTATTTTTTCTCCATTATATAAAAATATTAAGAATAATTTTTGATTTATTATTTTTTATAAAATATTTTTATAAAAATTAAATTCATAGAAAATAAATATAATATAAAAAAGTAGAAATGTCAAAAAATATAATAGATTTTCTTAAATATAATCATAGATAGTAATTAAGAAGAAAATAAATAGCTTAAAAATTTTAATAAACTCGAAACTTTTATTTATAAGTTTATTAAAATGATAAAAAGGTTATAAATAATTAAAATAATTAAAATATAAATAGTATGATATTAGTAAATTGCAAATTAAAAGAAGAATAAATGAATTATTTACTTAATTATTTTTAATTTTTGGTCTGTAATAATAATGAGAAAGAAAAAATATTATAATTTATATTATAAATTTATTAAAATAATTTAAATTATTTCTAAAATAATTTAAATAACTAATACTTATTTAATTTGAATTTAATAAAATATTTATAAGAGGCTAATAATGATACGATTTTACAAATTTTAATCAATTATTAGCAATAAATAAGATAAATTCTAAAAATTAACATAATTTAATAAGATAATATGAGTTAATGCTTAACAATAATTAATTTATTTACACTTTTTATACTTTAAAGTAATTTTAATTAGCAAATTTTTATTTTGACCAAAGAAGATTTTATTCCATTAATTAAAATGTGCATTTTTAAAAACTTTTCTTTAGTAATAAAATAAAAATGTTATATTACTTTAAAAGATTTATCCTTATGTAGCAATGAATACAAGGACTTAATTATTTATAGTGATATTATTTAAAAAGATTTCAAAGCAAATATAGAATCAGAATGTCAAGATGATGTATTTTATTTATTTTTTTAAAAAATATTTTTTTATTCTAAATAAATTAAAGTTAAAAAAAGCTTCATTTTAAATAGTGATTAATTTATTTTAATCATGCGATCAGTAAAAAAAAAATTATATAATATTAATTAAAATAAATATATATTTTTAAAATTAAAAAAATAATAATAATATAATTTAAATAATTTATAAATTATGAAAATGTATATTCTTAAATTTATAATTTTAAAATATTTAGTAAAATTTTTTTATTTATTTAAAATATATAAATTAAAAAAAGTAATCATTAATATGTTTTATTCTAAAAGAATATTTTCTAAGAATTTGTTACCAATTTTCCTAAATAAAATTTGAACTCATATTAGTTTTAGTAATTTTTGAAAACTCTTTTATATATTTTCGAGAATGGAGAAATTTTAAAAACAATAATGTCACTAAAATATAATATTTTTGTCAATTATTTTAAAAAATATATTAAACAAATAAAAATAAATAATTTAGTTGCTATTAATTAAGAAATAATTTTTTTGGCTTAAGAAATTTAATAAAAATATTTAAAATAATGAAACTTATTAGTTTAAATGATTAAAATAAAATAGTTAGTTATATATTAAAATCTTTATATAATAAAAATGAATAGTTAGAACTTTTAAAATAAATATATATTAATACATTTAATTCAATAAAAATATAAATATATAATTAATTTTTTATATATATAAAATAGATAAATTTGTTTATTTTAAACATTTTAAATATTTTAAATATTTTTTTTAGTATAATAAATAAATAATTTTTTTTAAATAAAAAAAAAATGGGTTGTAATACATCAAAAAGTTAAAATTAGAAACAAAATAACAACAGAAATCAAAAAAATATAAATTAAATTTCTTAAAAAATTCAAAACCCATAATAAAGTATTTAATGTTTTAAAAATATATATATATTTTTTTTAAAAAAAAATAATAATATTAAAATATCCAATTAATTTATTTATTAATTGACTAAAAAATACTTATTTATATAGATATTGATAATTTAAAAGATGTGTACTTTTCTGCCGGTAATATGGTTGGAGAAAAAATGGGGAAAATTAATAATGATTACACTTTAATGAATCCACCTTTAGGGAAAGGCATATATTTTTAAAAATGTTTTTATTTTTAAAATAATTATAAATAAAAATATATAAAATAAAATATTAAGGTGCTTATGGAGAAGTAAGAAAAGCAGTTCATAAATAAACATAAATGATTAAAGCAGTTAAAATTATTAGTAAAGCTCAGACACCAAAATAAGAGTAAGAAAGGTTAAAAGTTGAAGTTGAAATACTCAAAAGTTTGGTAATAAATTAAATTATAATATATATTATTATAAGGTAGTTATTCAAATTTAAAATAAAAGTTAAAAATATATTAATTTTTATTAATATAAACTGAATATAATAAAATACTTTCAAATAATAAACTTTCAAAATTTTTATTATAATATTTTATAATAAATTAAACCATATATATTTTAAAATAACATTTTACTATTTTCAAAATAAAAAAATTATTATATAAAGATAAATTAAAATTAAAATAATAATAATAAATAAAATAAATAATAGGATCATCCAAATATTATAAAAGTTTATGAATTTTACCAAGATTCAAGATTTTTTTACATAGTAACTGAATTATGTTAAGGAGGAGAACTATTTGATAAAGTTATCGAAGAAAAATAATTTACAGAAGCTAAAGCAGCTGATACAATAAAACAAATACTTGGAGCAGTTTATTATTGTCATTAAAATAATATAGTCCACAGGGATTTGAAACCAGAAAATATATTATATGAATCAAATAAACCTGGAGCTTTAATGAAATTAATTGATTTTGGAACATCTATAGCGTTCGACCCTAATGAAAAGTTAACTTAAAAGCTTGGAACACCTTATTATATAGCACCTGAGGTATTAGAAAAAAATATGATAATAAATGTGATATTTGGTCTTGTGGTGTTATTTTATATATTTTGCTATGTGGATACCCACCTTTTAACGGGAGTAATGACAATGTTATAATGGATAAAGTAAAAACTGGTAAATATAATTTTGATGGAGAAGAATGGACATATGTATCAGAAGATGCAAAAAATTTTATAAAAAAGCTTTTAGAAAAAGATATAAAAAAAAGATATTCTGTAAAAAAATAATAAAATATAAATAAAAAAAAAAACATTAATAATACTTTTAAAAGGCAATTGAAGCATTAAATGATCCTTGGATTAAAAAACATAGTGATAAAATTTAACTTGATATGCCTAATTTAATGAACTCACTTAAAAATATGAGAAATTTTAGAGTATAAATTTTGATGATATATATATTAAAATATATTAATTATAAATTTTTTTTTTATATATATATTTTTATATTTATATATATATATATATATATATATATATATATATTTATATATATTATTATATTTATATTTATATCTTATGCTTTTAGGCAGAGAAAAAATTATAAGAAGCAACTTTAATGTTTTTTGTGAATAATTTAGCTACTAAAGAAGAAAAAAATGAATTATTAAAAGTTTTTTAGTCTTTAGATACTAATGGTTTTTATATTATAATTTTTATTCAAAAAAAAAAAATTAATAGGAGATGGTAAATTAAGTAGAGAAGAACTTATAAATGGCTATAAAAAAATACTTAATTAAGGAGAAGAAATCGAAGCTGAAGAAGAAGTAGATAGAATAATGAGTACTGTGGACAAAAATAATTCAGGTTCAATTGATTATACAGAATGGGTAATGGCAACTATCAATAGAGAATAATTATTATCTAAATAAAGATTAGAGTTGGCATTTAAAATTTTCGATAAAGTATTTATTTTTACAATTTATTTTAACATTTAAAAATATAAGGATGGAAGCGGAAGTCTTTCCGTAGATGAAATAAAAGAAATGTTTGGTACATAACTAGGAATATCAGAAAATGTTTGGAAAGCAATGCTCAATGAAGTAGATGATAATGGAGATGGATAAGTAAAAATCTTTTTTTATTTTAAGAAAAATATTTATTATATTTTAAAATTATTAGATTTCATTTAAAGAGTTTAAAGAAATGATGCTTAAATTAGTTGACAATGAACAAAAGAATACAATTAATGATTTAACAAAATAAAATTGAATCTTAACTTTTTTCTTTTATTTATATAATTCTTAAAAATTTATATTATTATATAAATAAAATTATATAATTAATTTATTTTTGAAAAAAAAAAAAAAAAATATTAAAGAGGACTTTATTAATATTTATAAAATTTAGAAGAAATTTATTTAATAAAATTTAAATTTAATTTTTAAAGTTTTATGTATCTAAGATTTTAAAAAAATTAATTAATAAATTATATTTTTATTAATTTTAAATTAAATGGGGATATTATAATAAAATAGACAATTATAATAAATATAAGTTGTAAAAATCTTTAATAAAAAAAATATTTTAAATTTTTTTAACTTTATTATTTTAAATTAATTTCTATTAAAGATTATTAATGTTAAATTTAGTTTCATAAAATAAGGAAAAATGTCCATATTGTTCTAAAGATGAGGTTCACTACCTATCAGTAAATGAATACAATAAATAATTTTTATTAAAAAAAATATTTTTTTCCTAAATTTATACTAATTAATTTAATATAATATAAGATCGAATTAAAAAAAGGTCGGATTACATCTCATATAAATGAAAACTAATCAAATAAAATTTAAACAAATATATATACTGTAAAAAAAAAAAAATTAAATAATAAATTTTTTATTAATTTTTTATAGAATATGTCTATTTTACCTAAAACAATTTATTAATACTTTACAAAATTAGGAAATATTTTTTTTTTAGTAGTGTCATTAATTATGTTAATAAGATAGGATTTATCTTCTTTTAAAAAGTAAAAATAATATTTTTCTTAATTTAATTTAATTTATATATTATTTATTTTCACATAGCTGGATTATTATTTTTCCCTTTAATGTTCTTTTGCACAATACACATTATAAAGAATACATAATAGACTTGTAAAGATAAAAGATTGATGAATAATAAAATAAATAAAAATGCTAGGTTTTTAAATAATATTATTTTTTATTAAAACTTTTAAATTTATTGAATATAGAGAGGAAATATAAAAAATATAGAAGAATATGTAAATGAATATAAATAATAGAATTTTTTTTTAATATTTTATTTGATATTTTTTTGCATTAACCTAATAGAAAAAAATTTAAAGGAAAAAAATCATGTTAGCAAATTAAGCTAATAATCCAAATCAAACTTTAAGATAGAAATAAATTTCATAAATTTAAAAAGAACAAATAATATAAAACTCTTAAAAAGAATAAATTGAAAATTTATAAACAATTTATTGGGAAGAATTAAGAGTGGGAGATGTTGTTAGGCTTCAACATGGAGAAACCGCACCGGCAGACATGATTTTATTAGATTCTAATAAAATAAGGGATAAATAGGCTATATGCTATATAGATACAATCCCAGTAGATGGTAAAGAACAATTAAGGTAAATAAGTGCAAGTTCTCTAACTAGAAGTAATATTTTTTTAAAATATATATAAAATAAATAAATAATAAAATAAAAGTAATAAATTTCAAAGATTATAAGAAATCGTTTTTTAATAAATACAGGGCTATTTTAAATTTAAAATTATCATATGAACCTCCAAATTAAAATATTAACGAATTTAATGGCTAATTACGTTTAAAAAAAGATCCAAAAATAGAATTTTTAACAAATGATAATTTCATTCCTAGAGGAAGTACAGTTTATTTATAAAAAAGTAAGGATTGGATATATGGATTAGTTCTTTATACAGGAATGAAAACTAAAATAATGATTAATAGAAATTATTAAAATTATAAAAATTCTTATTTGGAAGGATTAATTTAATATTATTTTTTAGCAAATGTTTCCTTAGTAATTGTCTTTGCTATTGTTAGTATAATTGTCCTTATTGCTAAAAGTAAAGAATCTGATTTTTTAATTAATTATGTTGATAAGGATGTTGCTAATTCCATTAGATTTTTCACTTATATTATACTTTATTCATAAATGATTCCGATTTCTATTTACGGGGTTTTAGATATAGTTACTATATTATCAAAATTCAAAATTGAAAAACAAAACAAAAAAAAAAAAAAATACTTTAAAATTAACGATCCAAATGTTTTTAGTAATATGGGCCATGTATTTTTTTTTTAATTTATTAATTTAAATTATAATATTTTAAATAAAATTAAAAGATTGATTATATTTTTATGGATAAATTTACTGCTATTCATAAAAAAATACATGATGTTGCAAGAATCACTACTTATAATGATGATTATAGAATTGAAAAAGATGATATTAGTAAATTTTTAGAAGGAAAAGAATTCAGTAATAAGGATTTTAAGAACTTTTAAACAATAAATTAATTAACATAAAATGCACAATTTACATTAAATTTCATAGAAGTAGATGAAAAAAATGATGAATATGATATATATAAAGATAATAAAAAGGAAGAAAATAATAATAATAATATATAAAATATAAAAATATAAACGAATGGTGCTTAATTTAATCCAATAAACTCTAATTAAAACTAAAGTATGTAAACAGACGATTTTGACATTAAAAATATTTAAGATAAATTGTTTTGTAATTAAATGGAAAATTCTAATAAATTACCTTTATAATTAAAAGAATATTTATAGAAAGAGCTTCAAAATACAAAAAATCCTGAAACATCAGAAAAATAAGCAATTTAATATTCTTAAATATCAGAAAAACAAATTAGTTAAAATTTTTAACAAGAATCGAAATCAGAAACGGTAAACATTGATAAATAATAGCCTATTAATGAATTATCGAAAGCCCAAATATATACAACTTATTAATATGTTTAAAAGATATAAGAAATGTATGATGAAAATAATATAAAAGGAGATTTATCATAAATAATAATAGCTTCTCTTATTTGTAACCATGCCGAGCCTTCAAAACACGATACTTTGGAAATTGTTGATTCTAGTATACTTTAAAATGAAAATTCAGTTTTATAATTTGCTAGTTAATCTGGTTTTACATTGTTTACTTAAAAAAATAAATCCTATATTTATTTTGGTGTAAAAAAATTATATTTTATTTTAAAATTAATAAAAAATAGAAAAAAAATGTTGTTTAAATTGATGAAAAAATGTTTAATTATTAAAGAGGAGACAAAAAAACATTTTCTGTTATAGTTTAATTGACCTAAGATAAAAAGTAATCATTTTATTTATATTGTAAAGGAGATCCTGCTTATATGAGAAACAGAATGTAGATTAGTATTTAAGAAAGCATTAATTTTGATATTTTAGTATAAAGCTTTTAAAAATAAGGCCTTTAGCCTATTGTTTATACAAAGAAACAACTTAGTTAAGCTTAGTATAATAAATATATTGAGTTATATAAATAAATATAAAATAATCCTTAAGTTTAAGAAGAAGAATTAAAATAATTAGGTTTAGAAATAGAAGTTAATTTATAATTTATTGGACTATTTGGTTTAAAATAAAGAGTTAATTAAGATATTTTCCCTCTAATTAATTTATTCCAAAAATCAAATTTGAATTTATACTTATTATCAAGCGAAACTTAAGAACAAACTTTAAATACTGCAATGTAAAAAAAAAAAAAAAAAAATTATAATTTTTTTTTAAAAGAAACATAGGAATAAGTTAAGGTTTCGGAAGATAAGCTAATAAATAATATTTTTAAATATCAGAAGATAACACAGAATAAGTATGGAATTAAGTCCGTTAGATTTTATAATAATTAAAGGATATATTTTCTACATAAAATTAACAAAAAATTCAAGCAGAAAAAGCCAAAAGAAACAATTACGAGCTTGCATAACCTTTGGACGAAAAAAAGTAATAAGAAACCGTTGATAAGAATCTTAATTAAAAAGAGGAAGTATAAGATTTAGAAAGAAGACTTTCTAAAGCATTATAGTAAAACATTATGCTTGAAAAAATAAATTAATAATATTAATTACATTTAAATGGTAAAAGCTTTTTATGTTTAACTTAAGATAATACTCTTTTATAACATTTTACTTTTATTTTATAATTCTGTAGAGTAGTAATAGGTTATAATATTGACTAAGAGTCAAAAGGAAAACTAGTAAATATAATTAAAAAAGGGATGCTTTTTAATCCAACAGTATGTGCAATTGGAGATGGTTACAAAGATACTTAAATGATGAAAAATGCCGACATTTCAATTGAAATAGTTGAAAGTTGTCCTTAGTCACATACTGAATTTTGCACAGGAGAATAATTTCATGTACTAAGTAATGGAGGAGATATACAATTATCATAAATAAAAGATATAAAAGATCTAATTTTGCTAGAAGGAGTTAATAATTTTTTCTAAACTTAAAATTTGATATACTTTTTGTTTTATAAAAGTTTACTTTTTGGACTCTCTTTATTTTACTTTAATTGGTATTCATCTTTTCTTGGTACTTCTATGTTTGAATCTATGTGGGTATTCTTGTACGATTTCATATTTAATGCTGGAACTGTGATTCTATACGGACTATATGATACTCCTTTCCAAAAAATCGTCTTATAAATTTTCCCTTCACTTTATGTATCTGGTTTAGTTGAAAAATAACGAGTTTTATCAAATTTTGTACTACAGAGTGTCTTAGAGGGTCTTTTTTAAGGAACTCTTATTTACTATGTATCCATTTATATAGTTTCCAGATCTCTAAGTATTGATGGATATAATTCTGACTTTGGAATCATGTCTTTAGTTATTATTTATAGTGTCATACTTGTTTTTAATTTTAAAATTATCTTAACTTCAGAGAGTCATAAAGTAAGAATTGTCTGGGCTGGTCAATTAATTGTTTTGGTACTTATTATAGTATTTATTTTTGCTAATGATACTGATAATTTCTCGAATTGGGATTGGGTTATGACAACTGGTGAAATATTCAAAAGAGGTGATACTATTTGTTGTTTGATTTTTAATGTTATTGTATCTCTTATTGTTTCTCATTTTGTAAATGTTTTTATGGTCGAATATCTATAACCTAATACCTATTTGCTTAATGCTTCAAAAATTTAATAATAAAAATGTTTGAACTATTATATATATATTTTATTTATTTTTATTTTTATTATTAGTAAATTGGAAAGAATATAATAATTAAATAATTATTGAATAAAGTCTGAAAAGAGAAATTGATTTAGGACTTTTAATTAAGAAAATCTTTACATCATAAAGTATTATTGAATAATCAGTTTTAGATAGTAAATAAAAAATTACAAATTATATAAAAATAATAAATTTTATTAGTGGTTTCTGCATTTGAATCTGATGTAACACATATGTAAATAAATCCATATTCATTAAAATTTAATGACTAAAAATTAGAAAATAAATACAAATATGAACGTACATCTTCAAGCTCTTCAATATTCCGTTTTACATATTTTATTATAGTATTAATAATTGTCGTATACATAATAGTAGATACTATAACCGATAAAGAATTAGATTAAATTAGAGGCTTTTTACGAGCAGGATTTGGTGGTTTTTTCGTATTAGGATTAATACTTGTATTAAGTTAAAAGTTTCAAGATTTATATTATTCATTATCATTTTCACTTCTTTTCATTGGGGTAGTTTTCAAAATAATACTTGATTGGATCGAATCAAATTTCAGTACTTCAATGACTACAATGATTACTACTTGCATTCTTACATTTAATTTTGGTTTAAATATTTATTCTGTAATTATTTTGAATTTAATGAACTCTTGTAGCTTTATTATAAGAATTATTTTTATTTATTATGACAAAGGCTATTACGATTAAAATGGAACTAATTAAGATCTTTATAATTTCTTTTTAATTGCTTCATTTGTAATTATGCTTTTTTATGTGTTCGTATAATCTGTATATGTAATATACAAAAGTGAAAGTGAGAAAAGGAAATATTTTGTAGCTTAATAAGATATAAAAAACGCCAAAGAACAAAATAATGCTATATTATCAATTTTAGTCCCAGATTTTGTCCAAAACAAATTAAATACAGGAAAATTCGAAATGGCAGATGATTAAGACGAAGTTGCCATTTTATTTGCTGATATTTGTTATTTCGATGACATGGTAGAAGAAGAATAAAACAATATAGTTTCTATACTTGATGAATTGTTCAGAAATTTTGATATCATTTGTGAAAAACATGGTGCTTAGAAAATCGAGACTGTCGGAAAGACATATATGGCAGCAACAGGTATAAAAGAATGTGAAATAAACGTGTCAGAACAAATAAAGTAAAGAGGAAAAGGCGAAAGATTAGTAACAATGGCAAAAGAGATGTTAGAGCATGCCAGCAATTAAAAATGGGGAAAACAATAAGAGCCAATATAATTAAAAATTGGTATTAATAAAGGGGAAGTAATGGCAGGTGTTATAGGAAATCCTAAACCTTAATTTTCTTTAATAGGAGATACTGTAAATACAACTTCTCGTATTTGTGCTTAATGCTCTTATGGTAAAATAATGATTACTTAAAAAATTAAAGATGAAGTAAAAAATATGAATCATTCCTTCAAACCTATCACTTTTTAACCCAAAGGTAAAGATGTGATGACTGCATATGAAATTGCAGGCCTTGCTACTCAAAAAAAATTTTAGGGAATCCTTAAAAATCTCAATAAGCATAAAGATGCTATTAATTAAATTCCTTTAAGTAACAATTAGACAGTTAAAAAATAAAACTCTATTACAGGTGGATCTAATAATAATTCAGAAAAATAAAATAATATTATCAATGTTTTAAGAGGTAAAAATCCTATTAATTAAGAAAAAAACAATAAATCTTCACAAAACTAGATATTAAATTAATAAAATACTGAATAATAATAGTTGACAATTAAATAAAATGAAGAAAACAGATTAATGACAAATAACCAATATGGTCCTGATACTGAATATCAAGATGATGATGATGAAAATGATGAAGATATAGATTTTGAAGAAGATGTAATATTAGAACAAGGAGATTTAAAAACAAACATATTACTCATGATCGACAAAAACGTTCCAAACGATTCTATTTATAAATTCAGAAATCAAACAAAAAAATATAGTTTGCATGTAAACAGAATAATGATTATTTTTCTTATACTTCTTTATTTGATTAGTACTATGTTCTTAATTACTGTTAGATCTGCTTTTTAATATTCCAGTGCTATTTTTATTATTAGAGGTATTTATATATTTGCTTTAGTTATTGTATTGTTTACTCTTTCTTATTCTTTTTCTAATGATTAAATTAGATATATAACATAATTTATACTTATGCTTGGTTGTGTCCCTTCATTACTTTAAGGCTATTTCTGCTTTTAGGATGATTTCTTAACTATTTAAATTATTGAAGCATTAATTATTTATATGACGTCCTCTTATATTGTGTATTCTTTAATATATTTTTAAATTTTATATTTTTTTATTAATAAAAAGTATCTTTAACTTTATTGATATTATTGTTTATTCTACTATTATAAGCATTCTTTTTATTGCTTTGATATTTGATGATTTAAATGTCACTAATTGTTTCTTTTTTTGGGCTTTTATTATTCTTATTATTTAAAAATCATATATTTATTTACGAAATTCGTACAAAAATTACAATTTTACATCTAAAATTAATAAAAAGAAAGATAAAATGTAAGGATTAGTTAATTAATTATTACCTGCAGTGGTAAAAAAACATAAAAGAAATTTAAAAAATATAATATTTTTTTAAAAGGCATTAAATAAATTAAGAAATTAAAATGTATTTTTAAATAATAAACGTGAATTAACAGATGAATTCGAAGATGTAACAATATTATTTGCAGACATTAAAGGATTTACTGAATTTTCTGATAAAGTAAAAGATCCTAAGAAAGTCCTTAAAATGTTAAAAAATTTGTTTGAAGGATTCGATAAATTATGTTTAAAAAATAACGTTTTTAAACTATATACTATTGGTGATTGTTATGTAGTCTTGAGTTTCGTTGTTGCGGAAAGATAGAATATTAAAGAAGAAATATGTTAAGAAGCTAAAAATGGTATATTTATATATAATATATATATATATATATATATATATATATATATATATATATATATATATTTAAAAAATTAAAAATAGTCGTAAATATGGGATTGGAAATGATTGAAACAATAAATCATATCAGAAAAGATTATACATTTTTAAACATGAGAATAGGAATACATACAGTAAATAAATAAATATCAATAATATATATATTCTAAATAAATAAAAAGAGCAAAAAAATAATTGGAGGTATTTTAGGAACCCATGTAGTTAGATATGATGTATATGGAAGAGACATTAGAATTGCAAATAAAATGGAATCAAGTGGGGATCCTGCAAAAGTAATGATTAGTTAATCTACTAAAGATTGGATTGAAAAAGATCCTAATTGTCCTTACAGTATTGTTTGGGCTAAAGAAGTTGAAATTAAAAGTAAAGATAAACCTACTGAAATTATATAAAGCTATTTTATTAATAAAAAAGGATATTATTAATGAAATATATAATAAATAATTTTATATATATTTATTTAATTATATTTTTATTAATTTAATTAATAAAATATATATATTAATATTTTTTATTTCTTTTGTATTTTTTTAAAAACTATATTAAAAAAAGTGTCATTATCTATTTTATTTTATTTTTATACTGAAAAGAAAAAATATAATAACAAATAATACATAATACATATTATAAAAAGATTAAATCATATAGTTATCCTTAACTTTTTAGTTTTCCTTATGGTAGAATTTAAAACAAATACTTTTAAATTAATTGCGATAAATTAAAAAATACATTTATATAAACCAAATCAATATCATATTTAGCTAAAGCTATATTAAGTTATGTTATTTTCATATTTCTTTCTATATTATTTTAATCTATTTACAAAGCTTTTTGTAAATAATTTTTCGCATTTAAAAAAATCTTACTTTTCTAAATATATCGAGGCAATATAATTCCTCGAATATTTTAAGATTCCAACTCAACCGCTTTTTCAAATTTTTCACAAGCAACTTCATAATTATCAAGCATATAATAATTATCAGCCAAATTATATAAAGCTGCGGTATTTTAAATATCTAAAATAATAGCTTTTTCTAATCATTACTAGGCTTATTTAAATTATTATTTAATACAAAAAGCATTACCTAAATTATACAAATAATCAGATTTCACGACAAATATTCTCAAAGAATTTTTATAATTAAAAATGGCATTATCAATTAGGTTTTTCATATAAAAATAATATCCTAAATTATACTCAATTTGATAATTCTAGTATAATATACATATTTCTTTATAATATTTTATTGCCATATCAAAATCTTCTAATAAGTAATAACAGTTGGCTAAACTAATTTTAGCTTCTATATCATTTGTATCACATTCTTAAGCTTTCTAATAATATTTTAATGCTATTGTTTGTATAAAATATTAAACCTATTACACTAGAAGCAAAGCTCCAAATCTAGAATTTATTTTTAGAACTTCTCTTAATTATTCTGTGCTTATTTATATTCTTTCCGTCCTACATATATTAAATTTAATTAATAATGAGCTTTGTATATATTGATTAGTTTTAAACTATTATTTTATAATATTCACTGGCTTTATCTAATTTTCTTGGTTTTTAATATAATTTTCCTAACCGGAATTTCGCTATTATATTTGTGGTTGGATATTTGACGCTTTTCTTTTTAAATCAAATTTTTAATATGAAAAATAAAATAAGCAAATAATAAAATTAATAATATTCGTTTATATATATAAATATTTACTCAAAATTCATTTACGCTTATTCATAATTTTATTGCAATAACAATTTAGTTGTATGTTCAATAATTTAATGTAAATCATTAGGTTTTATATATTCATTTGTTTTTAAAAAAAAAAAAGCATTTTATTTTTTTACTTAAAACTTTTAAAAACTATTCTCTAGATTTATCAAATTTTTTATTAAATTTATTTATTTGCTTTATAAATTTATTTATTAGTTCTAAAGGGATATATTTTTTTGAGAATTGAATTTTGTTTTTAATTTTATATTATTTTAAAACTTTACATAGATTAAAAAAATATAATAAAATTAATAAAAAATTATTTATTTCTGAACTTTTTAATATTTATTAATTACTTTTTAACATCATTCATCATTTTTTAGAAAGAGATTAAGAATCTTATTTTTATAATATTTATGAATTATTTAAACTATTTTCATACTTTCTTTCTTGTGATTAATTTTATTACATTATATTTTAAAGATTTTGTTTAATTATTTTATTGTTTTATTAAATATTATTTTAATAGATTTTCAATAACTCCTACTTACATATACTCTATTTATATTCTATTAACTTTATAGAATACAATTATTAGAAGATTTATATTTAAAGTCAGAATTAAATATATTATTATTATTGATTTCTAATTAACTTTATTTAATATTTTAAAAAGATATAGATTAGAATTTTTATTTACATAATTTATTTAGTTTTTTATGATTTGAAGAAAACAATAAATGTAAATATATATGTTAAATATGAAAATATAATAAAAAAAAATATTAATAAGTATAAAGAAAATATTAAATTATTAAAAGATTTAAAAACTATATATTTAAATAATATCAATAAATTAATTATGTATTTAAAAAATAATAAATGATTAATACAAAATTATATAAATATTTATTTTATTATATATTATTAATTCTTTTATTTTTTCTATTCATATTTTTTATTATATTAATATTTTATTAATACCTATAATTTAACAAAATTAAATTAATTTATTTTATTTTATATTAATATTTTTAAAATTTTAATTTATAAATTTTTTAATTAAGTTTAAAAAAAATAATAGTATAAGAAAAAGCAAAAGTATATATTATATTAATAAATAAAATATAATTAAAGTTTATAATTTAATTTTTATATAAATATTATAAAAACAAAATTAAAAATATAAAGTTAATATTATTTATTATTACTTATAATTGATTTATAACTAAATTTTTATTTTAAGTTTATAAATATATAATTTATTTTTAATCAAAAAATCATAATTTTTCTTAAGTAACATTTATTACAGAATTATAATTTTCTTCTTCTAATTCTTTAATAAACTAGAGATTTTGATTTTAATTTACATTTTAATTTTGATTTTAATTTGGATTTTTACTCTATCTGAATTCTGCGTTTCCTTATATATTATTAAGCTAGGTTTTATTTACTTCTTATTTATTAATATCAGTTTGAATAGAAAAAAGTGATATATCTACAGATTATTGTGTTAACTATTTATTTAGATTTTCATGTTTATTTTATTCCATTTCGATATCAAATTAGATATTTTATTCATTTTAATTGCATAATTTAATTTTAATTTATTTTATTAAAAATACTACCACGACAATTACCCAAATGACTTAGCAAACACAAACTAAAGCATTAATTGTCCAACATATATTAATAATGAAAGTAACAAAATCTTTATCTAAATATGACTTATCAATATTTAATTAATCTTTATCTATAAAAGCTACCTAATAAAAGCTTTATATAGACCACACAACAATTAAGCAAACGTAAATTAAAATAAAATTAAAATAAATAAGTTGTGAAGTAAAATTAAGAGCAAAATATTAATAAACATTATATTTATAATTAAAAATAAACGTAATTAGATAATAAGTTGCAAAAAAAAATAAAAAAATTCCATTTCCTAAAAAAGTTTACATTGTTGAAACTATACAACAAACTATTATTATTTTAACAATAATTCTAAAAGCGCAATAATTTCTATTATAAAAGTTCACTAACTATTGATTTTCAAAAAAATGTTTATATTTCTTACAGTATTCAATATCTTAAACAAATATTTTATAATTTTACATTATTTTTAAAGGTATAAAAGCATAGAATATGTATGAAACGAACATTATTATTGCCAAAATAAAATCAATTATTATAAGAATTTCTAATTCAAATCTATATGTTTTTATCCTTATTAGTGAAAAAAAAATTATGTTAACTAATAAAATATCATATATTCGTAAAAAAGCGTTATAATTAAATAAAAATTTAATAATTTTATTTTTACATTTTGAAAATATAAATGTAAAACTTAAATAAATAAACAAAATTGATAGACAATCTCCACTATTATTTATAAAAAGTGTTGACTTTATATATTAGTTATTGTATTGTGTTTAGTTTTTATAATTTAATATTTATTATTTATCTATTAAATTGCAAATAATTAATTCCCACAAAACATTGGGTATATTAATAAAATTAATTTTGATTAATTCATAGAGTAGTATATTTAAAGATTCACTTTTAAAAATTTCTAAAAACAAAATAATACTAAGCAATTAATAATAATCTAAATATAACCATAGTATTATTTTATTTATTCTTAAAATAATAAAAATTAATAAAACTAAAATAAATGATAATAAAAATGACCATGTTATATATTTTACATTATCATAAATCTATATTTCTATTTAATTATAGAGAAAGAAATAATCAATACTTATCGAAGAAGGTTAAATTTATAAAATATTTCCTTATTAATCTTATATATCTCTCATTTTTTAAAGTTCAAATCTCCTATAAAGAAAACTTTAATTATAAGTCAAATATATATTTATCAAATTTTAGTTTTCTTATTAAAAAAAATATTGGAATTCAAAATTTTGATTAGATTCAATTTTAAATATTTATTATAAATCTTGATTATCAAAACTATAATTCTAATCTAATTGTAATTAAAACAAGTTCTTATTTATAATTATTAATTATCCATTAAAACATTATTAATGTTTTATATATAAAAACAAAATAATTAATGTTAATCTTAAAAACATAAAATAAAAATTATATTTATATATTTATTTATTTTTTTATATTTATATTAATATTAATAACTTTATTTTATTTAAGTTAAAATTATTGTATAATTATTATTATATTTATATAAATTTAGAGACTTTTATTAAAAAAATTTATTCTTTAATTTTTTATATTATTTAAATTGTACATATAATTTTTTAAATTTCTATTAAATTAAATATGAAAAAATTAATAAATATATATAATTTTATATGAATTATTAAATAAACGTATAATTATCGAAAAATCTTTTATAATTATAATATATATATATATTTGACATTATATCAAAATATTTTCCCCACTTTTTAATATAAATATTTATAATAAATTTTTGATAAAAGTGAATTAGATTTTTTGTTTAATATATAATTATTTTATAATTTATTTTTTTATTTTTTATATCAATGAGTAATATTGCCTTAATTTATTCTTAGCCGTAATGTCTTTGCTATGAATTAAGAAAAATATACTCAGCTCCTGAAATAAATTTTTGTATTGATATAGTTAATGAATTGAGTAAAAGAAATTCTTTAAATTTTTAAAAAATAATCTAAAAATAAAAAGTTTCTAATATTAATAATTTCAATGATAAAGCTTCTAAAACTGTAAATTTATATAATAAATATAAATGCCTAAAACCATCTATTTTTAACATACAATTTTAAAATTAAAATATTTAATAAAACTAATAAATCCTAAATATTAATAATATTTAAAAATATCAATCATAAATTAACAAGAAATAAAGTTATTTAAAAAAAGCAATTTTAAATTGTGCTTTTAAATATGTTAATAATTACTTTCTATAATAAAATAAATTCAATTAAAACTAAATTTAAATTTAATAATAATATCATAAATTATATAATTAGTAATAATAAATTAACTAAGAAGATTTATTACTTTTTGATCTTTATTTAGCTCCTGAAGTTATTTGAATTTTTTACTTTTTACTATATTTATTTATATTTTATTGTTATTTTTTTAAAAAAATTAAATAAATTAAGAATTACATATATTAATAGTTAAAAATTAAACGAAAAAATCAATTTTATTAATGTTTCTTCTGTTAAGTAATAAACGTCAATTATATAAAAATTAAATATATAAATAATATAATTTTTTTTAAAAAGATATTATATTATATTATAATAATGTTAAAAACACAAATCTATATACTAAATTAGTAATAAAATAGATATTTATATATAAATTAAGAAATTGAAATACTAAACATTTACATAATTAAAGAAAAATATTAATTTTATAAAAATATTTATTTTATTTAAAAAGTGTTTATTATTTTTTTTCTTAAAGCTTTCTTGATTTTAATTAAACTAGAATAAATCATTAAATTAAAAAACATATAATAAAATAAATCTTAAAATTATTATAAAAAGTTATATAAAATTAAGTTATTAAAAATAATTAATTAAATAAGTAATATATATATATATATATATATATATATTTTTAATTTATATAATAATAATTTATTCTATTGTAATTTATATACTAAAATGGTATTCCGTATAAGTGCTAACTTAAATTAAAATAATTAGTTTATAATGACTATACTTATATTATTATTAATGTATTTAATATTAACTGTATTTATTTTTTTAGAAATAGAATTGTAATGAAATCCTCTCGAACATTTCTAATAATAAAATTTTTTTATTTTAAAATATTTATTTTGAGTATTTTAAAAATTATTTTTGAATCTTTATTAATAGCCGATTGTTTTATTAATAACTCAACATTTAAAGAAATCAGCAATATGTTTTATAATGAATTTTATATTTCTGAAATTATAATGTGCTCTTGCTTTTTTAGTTTATTTCAATTAATTTTAATAATAAATTACAATTCTCACATTAAGCTTGGAATTGTTAACGAAGACAATAAAATAACTTTTTTATCAAAAAAGTATACTTACACTTACTTAATTTTAATTTTTATTTATTATTTAATTAATGGTGCTTACATATTTTTATACAGATTTGGTAATATTAATAATAGATAATATGTTTTTGGAATAGGTTTTTTTAACTCTGTATCATTACTGTATTTTATTATTATTATTATATTTCTAAAAGTTAAATTCAGCGGTTGCATATATACATCATTTGAAAGTAAAAAGAATAATAAATTTATAGAAAAAGTTGGATATTATTGGGTAAAATATATATATATATATATATATATATATATATATATATATATATATATATATATGTATTTTATTAAAAAAAATTCCTTTATTTTATTAATAGGTTTTCCGAAATGTATTAAATTTAGCTTTTTGTATAACATTATTAATCTATAATGATTAATTATATTAAAACATTTTCTTAAATAATTATAATTTATAAAGATTTTGGAATATAATTAGCTATTTTTTAATCCCAGTACATCAAATATTAACATTAGTACTTCCTATAATATTATCTTTAAATTTGAAAATAATAAGATCTTTATGTAATATAGAAAGCACATAACGAAGCGAAATAGTTAAAAAACTAATTTAAAATTAAAGTAATGAATTTTAAAGAGAATAAACTTAATTTCTCATAATTAATTAACGTAAAAATAATCTAGGAAAAATCGAAAAAATATCATCAAGTAATGATATTGCTTGCAGAATTTTTTTGAGAAAAGAAATAACTGAATTTATTTTAAAAGAATGTCAAGATTAAATAGAAGAATAATAAAATTTAAATATATAAAATCTTTGTTTAATACAAAGTATATAAATATAAAATGATTAGATTTATTTTATTTTTTAATTTTTAAAAAATGGCTCCCTTTCTGATAACATAAGATAAAATACATGTTAAAGTCCTGCTTTAAGTACAATTAATAATGAGTAGCCAGACTAAAATACTATTTAATAATAATAACAAAATAAATTTAGCCTCAAAACAAAAATCAGAATAGCAATACAAATTGCTCGAATACTAAAAAATATGCATAGCGTTAATGTTTTTCATGGGCATTTAACTAGCTCAAATATAATCTTCGATGATAATTATAATGTTAAAATTTCTGATTTGGGCTTTTAGAGTCTAAAAAAAATCTTAAGTCTTAAAAATACAAAATATTAAAATAAAACTTATTTTACTGCTCCTGAACATCTGATTTAAAGCGGAGCTATAGTGAATAAACCTAATAATAAATCTGACATTTATAGCCTTTCATTCATTTTGTTGGAACTTTTTACCGAATAATAAACTTTTTTAAATAACCTATCTTTTGAAAATATAAAAAATATCATTGTTAATGAAAATCAAAGACCTAAAATTATAAAAGGAGAATCTTTTCCTAATGAAGTTGCTACAATTATAAGATTTTGTTGGTTAAAAGAGCCTTCCGAAAGGCCTGATATTGATGTTGTGCTTTAAAGTTTGGAAGGTTTAGATTAAAACTAAGATTTTTGAATTTATATTTTTTAAATTAAAAAAGTAATAAAATTTATAATTTTTATATAAATTATTATTATTTTTTATATTTGATTTAGCTAATATATTATTTAAAAAAATTATTTAAAATTTATTTATGAAATATATTTTATTTATAATTTTTTTAATTAATATATATTATATAAAATATTATAATTTTAATATTATTTTGTATAATTTTGATATAATATATTTTAAACAAATTATAATAATAAAAATTTTAGTAAATAAATTTATATATTAAGTTAATAAATATTTATATTAAATATATGACTTATTAAAAAAAATTATATTTAAATTATTTATAATGCATCTAGAAAAAAAATAAAAATAATTTTAAATAAAAAAAAATATAATGCATTTATGTATTTAAAATATATTAACAATAATAATTTTTATATTTATCTAAGAATAAAAATCATTTTTTTTTATTAAAACACAAAGGTAATTCATTAATTTCTGGTCTTATATAAACTTAATCTTTTTAAATAATTTTTTGCATATTTTTTCCGTTATTAGCATCTTCAATACTTTCAAGAATTTTATTCATTCTTTCAATCCTTTCAAAGACTTCATTTTATTTGACTAATTAATCCAAAACATGATTATTTTGAGCGCCTAAACTTTCTGTGGGTACAATATCTTTATTTCTTTGTCTACTTTCATTTATTTATTTCATTCTTTGTTTATCTTAACTTTCATTATTTTTTTTTTCAATAGCTTTTTTTATCATATTATACTATTCATTTTCATATTTTAATTTATTTTCTTCATCTTTACTTTCAAGAAACCATTTAATATTTATTACTTCTCCCGAATCCAATGCCTGATGCTGCATTGACTCTTTTGCAAACTCCGCCATACATCTATGTTAATATCTTATTAAAGCCTTATTTTATCCGTGGATATATTTAATATCATCAATATCTCCCCATTCTCCAAAATGCCTATATAAAATTTCATACATTTATGCTACTATACCACTTACACCTTCTGGAGGACACTTAAAATCATTCACTTCTAAACTCCGAGTATCTTACAAAAATGAACCTACACCTCCTCTATCTTCTCTATGTTAAGAATGTCTTGCCCTTCCAAAAACATCTCTACTATTATCTATTGTAAGACATTCAGAAAAACTAGGAACCCTATGAAAATACCTTTTTTTTTATTAATTTTTGTTGTTTTGTTTTAAATAATACCTGCATTTGACCCCTTCAGAACAACATCCTTTGGCCCAATGATGGCAAAAGTAAGCCGAATATTTATCACTTATATCTGCTTTTGTATATCCTGTATCAAGTTCACTATCACAGCGTGTTACTGCAGGTTATTTATGATCTCTAACTAGACTTTTTGTATCTGATAAATGCCTTCCATACCATATATTATATTCTTGATCGCCTTCCTTATATGCAAATTTTTCTGCTAATGATTATTCTAATTATTTTCTTGATGGTCTTTCCATTAATGATAGATTTCTTAATTGTTTTTTTTAGAGTTTTAGTAAAACCTCTGGTGAAAGAAATTAGTCTATACTTTTTTATTCTGGCTCTTCTTTTTCTTTTTCTTTTTCTTTTTTTTCTTATTCTTATTCTTCTTCTTCTTCTTTATTTTACTAATTGCTTTTTATATTTTCTCTTTGTGTTTCTATTTCATATTGCTCTCTGAAATCTTTTACTCTCTCAAGTATTTCTTCGGGAAGTTCCCATACCGATTCTTTCGTTTCTGTATTATAATAATAATGTCTATTGTATGTTTAATCAAAAAACCTTTCATATGGGGTTATTAATTAATTAAATAATAAATTATTATTATCCATATTTTTATAATATTTTTTTTTAAATTATATAAAATTATTTTTTATAGATTATTTATATATTTTTTCTTAATATTTAAAATAAATTTTTTCATATTATAAATACAAAAAAAAATAATAAAAAAATATAAAATAAAATTGATTTAGCAACTAATATAAAAAAATATTAATAAACAATTTTGTTAACTTTAATTTTTATAATTATTTCTAACATAAATTTGATCAATTTTCTACAATCGAAGTATTTTACGAATAGTTGGAATGCATCATATCCATTTCTTCTTATAATTTTTAAATTTTATCCTATAATTCAAATATTTATTAAGCTAACTTACTATTTTGTAGCTATAACTTATCAATAATATTTTATTTTTCAGCAACAATTTTATTATAGAAATCTTTTTATGAGTCTATATTAATATTTTCTTATTTTTAACCATTATTTTAATCTTGTAAAAATTTTATTTTATTCATTAAATCAAAATTTTCTTTTGATAATCTTTAATTGGTATTACTTAATTATTCAATTTGTGTTAATAAGTTTTAATTTTTAATTTTAAAATTATCATCATCTATTAGTTTTTAATTTTCATTTAAAGTTTATATTTACTATTGTAAATTATTGTTAATATTTTCTAAATTTTGAATTTAAACTTATTATTCAAATATTTATTTTTCGTATTAATTTTTAAAATCTTACATTTATTTTTAAAATGTATCTTCTTATTAGTTTGTGATTTGTTATTAATCAATTTGAATCTCTTTACTTATACTTTTATTTTTTAAATAATCAATTTCTTCTTATAATTATTTTATTTAAGAAGTCAACTAATTGTTTTCTTTTATCAATTAATTATTTACTTTATCTAATTATTCTATTTACTCGGCATAATAATTAATTTATTTTTATTATTCCTGATTAATTTCTTATTCCTCTTACTATTTTTAATGTTATTCTCTATATATAGAATAATCCATTAAACTTCTATTTGATAATTCATAAACTTCCTCTTATAATTTTTTTATTAATACAATATGTTGATTATTTTCCATCTAAAGTTTTTCTATTAGTTTTTCTTAATTTTCAAATTAAAATTTATTTTCTGAGATAGTTTTTTTTTATTCTTTATGCTCTTAATATATTTTCATATCATTTATGCTTCTTTTTTTTATATCTTCAAGTTCTTAATTTAAAATTTTAATTTAACTCATTAAATAAGTATTTTCGGTTTACAAAGATTCATTTTTTTTATCTAAGATCTCATAATTTTTTATTTTTAAATTAAATTCTTATTGCTTTTCATTTATTTATTATTTCTAATCTTATAAAAGTTATAATTGTTAGTTTTGCAAATAATCTTTATAGTGGGAAATATCCATTTAGCTTTTATTTTTTAATTCATCTATTTCCTCAATTTGATTTTTTATTTAAATAATCATTTAATTATTATCATTTTATAATTATTAATTTAATTTGGATAAGCTTTCATGTTATTATTTATAAAAATAAATTTCTTTTATAATTTCTGATAATTTTATTTATCATAAACATCTTTTTCTGTGTACATTGAAATATCCATTAAATTTTTATTTCTTAATTTTTCTATTTCATCATTTAATAGTTTCATTTAGACGATTAATTCACTGTTTTCCTGTTAAAGTTATTCATTCTATTTAATTAAAATTTAATAATTTTGAATTTAAATATTTATCTCATTTTACTTTTCATTTAATTCCTTTTATAATAGTTTTATTTACTATTCTTGCTTTTCCTACCAATTAGAATTTTCAGAATATCTTATATTTCTTGATTTGTTTAAATCTTCTTAAAGTTATTTAATTTCTAAATTTTATTAGTTATTTTCTTTTTGTAGTTATTCGTTTACTAATAATACTTATTTTTAGCTTTAAATGTATTAATTTATTTATTTTTATAACTCTTCTTCTTTTTATGTTTTGTCTTATTTAATATTTTCTCTATAAATTGAAATATCTTATAAACTTCTATTTTTTAATTCATAAATTTCTTCATTTAGCTTTTAAATTTAAAATATAAGCTATTTATTCTCTTATTATATTTATTAATTTAATTTTAAAAGTTTTTCATTATTTTATGTATTATATGTCGTATGTTAAGAATTAAAAGATTAATTTTATTAATATTTTTATTCGGTTTCAATTTTTCTTTAAAAATAGAAATATCCATTAAGCTTCTATTTTTTAATTCATCAATTTCTTCTTATAAATATTTTATTTATTAAAGCATTTTATTATTTTCATTTTATAATTTATTATTTAAAATAATTTAATTCTAATAATTTTAAAAATCAAACTAATTATTTTATTCTTATTCTTACTAAACTTTATCTCTATATAAAGAAAAGTCCATTAAGCTTCTATTTTTCAATTCGTCTATTTCTGCTTATAGATTTTTTATTTATATAGTCATTTAAATATTTTCATTCTGTAATTTTTCATTAATTTTAATTATTTTTTCTATATTACTTTAATCATAAAATATCTTATTATCATTATTTAACTTAGATTTGGATTTTTCGTTTTTAAAATCTTAAATCTCTAGTTACAATTTCTTATTTAAGTTTTATGTTTCTATTAACTATTCGGATATTTTCATATTCTTTTACATTAATTATTCTAATTATTATTTGTTTGAATTAATAATTTTATCTTTAGATTATAAATTTAACTACAAGGCTGTAAGTAAATTTCCATTTTCATCACCGTTTTATAATTCTAATTCTGTTATCCTTTGTTAATATTTAAAGCATTATTCTTGCAAGATTTATATTTATTCTTATAATTATTTTTATTAAGGACCTTTACTTAAACATAAAATTGAATTGCTTTAATCTTAAATTGCTTAATCATATTATTATTTGATTTCTTTCATTTATTTAATCAACATATCATTTATTTTTTATAAATCTTATATTTTTTTTTATAAATTCTCATTCGTAAAAGAGTTATTCTATTATTATTTATTAAATAAAAAATTAATTTTTCATAAATAATTTAAAATTAAATAAATATAATATACAATAATTGTCATGTCAGGTAATTTAGATAAAGAAGCGTTTTTATAAATTTCAATTTATTCAAGAAGTTTTTTATTGGTATTTGATAAAATATCGATTTCTTTAATGAGCTTCTGATTAGTATTTAATAAAGCTTCGAAATCTTACTATTATTATTTAACAGAAAATTTATTATTTAATTCTTTTTACAAAGACTCTATTTTGTTTTGTAATTATTTATTATCACATAGTAATTATTCAAACTATTCTTGTGAAGGAATTTTTTTTTTTATGTGTTTAAAAAATTAAAATCTTCAACAAGAAAAATAGAAGATTAATTTAAAAAAGAATTATTTAACTTATCATGATTATTTATTAAATTAATATCATTTATTTTAATTTCTTAAATTTATTTTTTAAATTGTAAATATATTGTTCTTTTTCATTTAATTTTTCATATAATTATTAGATTTATTTATCTTTATTTTTACTTAAATTAGATTCTCCATTTAAATGCTTTTTTAAGTTTTCTAATTCGTATTTTAGATTCTAAATTTACTAACTTTCTTGTTTTTCACTTATTGAATAAGATTTTTGCAAAAGAGATATTTATTTTTTCGTTTCAAACGGTTATTTATTTATTTAAATACTATTGTTTGTATTATTTCCGGAAGAGTTATTTTTAAAATTATTTATTTGTTTTAATAAAAGTGTATTTTTTTGTTTCAAAGATTGTATTTCTTCTATTAATTCTTTATTGCTCATTGTAAATATTACTTATTGTTGATTATTTTGGTTTAAAGGAGAATCCATTAGAATAGATTCATCCAAAAAACCATCGATTTTTAAAATGTTCTTTTCTTAATTTATATACTTTATTTAAGCTAATAAGCTTTCTTTTTCTTTTTGTAAATTCTTTATTTGAGTTTTTAATTAATATTCTTCTTACATATTTTTAGCCTGTATAATACTTTGATTTATTAATGTAGAATTATTAATCAATGTTTAATCGTCAAAACTTTTAAATTATTAAATTAATTATGTATATGTAATTATTGTTTAATCGATTTCTTCTTCTAAGCTTTTTACTTATTATAAAAGCTTTTCTTAATTTTTTTATAAATATTTATTATTTTCGAGAACAATATCATATTCTTTCTTCATTCTTTATAATAAATACATATTTTCTACTTAATTTATTTACGAAAAATCTATATCTTAACCAATTGTATTCAATATCTAATAAAATATAATTAATTTTAAATACATGTTCTTATAAAATATATTTATTTTTACTTTTTAATCAATTAAAAAATTTTTAGTTGCAAAAGCTTTAGTAATAAGATAAAAAAAATCTCTTTAATTTCTAGTTTCCATAATAATAATTAGGCAGACTTTTTTATTATTTCTTAAATTACAATTCTACTAGCCAAAATTTTTTTATAAAAATTAAATTAGATTTTCACAAACATCGAAATTAAGATTTTAATCAAAATCTAAACAAATTTTAAGTACATCAAATTAATTCATAATAATATTTGGAAAATCAAGCGAATATTTAAATTTTATACTTTAATCGTTCAAAATGAATCTCATAAAATCCATATTTACTATAATTTCTACTTTCTAATATTTTCCTTAACATAAAGCTTATCCTTAAAATTTACAATTTTCACTACTAATCATATTTAATAATATTTGTTTTGTATTAGGATCAAAATCAATAGGTCCTATTAAAATAGTTGCAATACCTTAGTACTCTTCTTCTTAAGGGTATACTTCACATTTTATTGTGGAAAATAAATCATAAGCGCTAAATTAGTATGTATTTCCATTTATCCCTTCAAGTAAATAACACCTTGTTTCGTCATTTATTCTGTACCATTTATATTTAGCAGGAATATTTATGCTTTGATTTTTTTATGGCGTAATATTTATTGCTATGTTTGAATTTTAATATATGTTTTATTAGTTGCCTCTTAATTATATATCAATGTTATAATTATACTTTCCTTTTATTTTTATTTTTTAATTGTCTTTATATTGTATGATTTATGGTTATTAAATAAATATATTTCTAATTGATTCTCTCATTTTTTTTAAAAATAAATATTTTTATAATAAAAAATTTAAAATAAATTAGTTTTTTTAAAATTATATATGAAATGTAATGTGTAGAAATTATAAAAATTCTAAAATATACTCATATTTTTATATTTATAGAAAGTATTGGAATAACGATTAATTAAATTAAATTCATAAAAATTGCAAGCAAATAAGTGCTAAATTATATAAGTATTTATTTGTATTATAATAAAGTCTTTAATATTAAATTATTTAAAATATTATAAAATATATATAGAAGAAAAAAAATAATATAATATTGAATAATTAAATAAAGTATATTATATTTTTATTTATAAATAGTAAATAAATAAATTAGAATTTATATATTAAATAAATTTTATTTTATAATTACTAATTTATTAATTTATACAAAAATTTTATTTATTTTAGAAATTTTTGGATTCTCTTTATATTTAATAAATGATTAGGCAGTATTTATATTCTCATATGTTTTATTAAATTATTTTAGTGTCATTAAGACTAATGATTTATTACTTAAAATATCAAACATGTCTATATATCATTCTATAATTTTTCTTAGTTCTTAATAAATTATTTATTTTACACTGAGCATTAATATAATCTTATTCATTTTTTAATTAAATCATTTAAATAATTTTAATGTTATTCATAAATAACCTATTATTAACTTCAGTTTTAATTTGCTCAAACTTAACACTTCTGCGAACATTATTACAAAATAGTTTAAAATCATTCAAATAATTATAATAATTAATCTAATACTCTTTTTTTAATAATAAACAATTTAAAGTCCAGGCGAAAGATATTTAAGGGTGCATTTAGATTTATGCTATTTATCGTTTTTTCAATTATTTTGCCTTCTAATTAATGCACTAAAAAGTATATTTGTAATCTTTACATCTTGACGCCAAATATTTAATTCTTTTATTATCTTACAAGTGTTTAGCAAAATAATATATTTTTTTTAAATCTAAATTATTTTATTTTATATCCTATATATGATTATATAAATATATTAAATTCACAATACTCAAACATCGCTATTAGTTAAATTACTTTTTTAATATTTTATACTTATTAATTTTATTTATTATAGAGTTTATTTATATATAATAAACATGTTACTGGCTTTAAATTCTACTAAACATTTGTTATTAAATATTAAGATAAAAAAAATTATTAATTTCATGTTATTTTAATTTTTTATTATTTATTAATTTTATATTCTTAATTATTTTTTTATTAAATTAAAAGCTTTGAAATGTTTATAAAAATTCTTGATATTAATTTTTTTATAATATTTATATAGATTTAAATATAATTTTAAACTAATTTTGCTTAAAATTTCTCAAAATGTAAACCTTAATAAAAATCTATTTGCTTATACTTATACTTTCGGGAATAAATATTATTATTTGTCTATTTATTGACTTTAATTTATAAGTTTTAATTATAAATTATAATTTTTTTGAATTTTTACTATAATATATTAATTATTATTTAATTTGTTCTTTTTATATATTAAATTAATATATTTATATATTAATAAAAACAAATAAATAATTATTTTAAAATTTCCTCATTTATAATGATTAAAACACATAAAAGTTTAATTAAGAAAAATTTCAATATTCTTTATAAATTTTACATAATTTAGTGATTTGTTCTTCTGTTTATCTTTAGTGGCTCGTAATTAATTCAAATTTACCTAAGCTATATTCATACTTAATTAATTTTTTTAAAGAATTATTAGGATTAATAAAACTTTAATTCGATGAATTAATACCCTTTTTGAGTAAACTGAAGACTTTTTTTCTTGTATTAATTTTATCAATTGAAGTTTAAAAGAGATATTTTTAAAGTATTTTATCTATTTCTTAACATTAAAAATTAGTTTTTTCACATGATCTTTTGACATAAAAATCATTTAAGTAATCAAGTTTAGCTTCAAGATTTTTTTAAAAAAGTTTTAACATTTTATAAAATTCAATATCAAAAAATTCCTATTCTTCAACTTTTTTTATTTTCTTTTTAATCATTTCATATTATTAATTTAATTAATCATCTACATCTCCATTAAAATTTAAATATTTTCTTAGCCTATAAAATTACATAACTAACATTATCTAATTAAATAAAGTTTCCTAATCCAAATATTTTCGTATTAATTTTTTTGTAAAAAGTATTTTCTCAATATATATATTATATCCACTTAAACATTTAATTTGATTGCTTGCTATTCTTATTGAACCTAACATTTTTATAAATTATTGCAGTTCTTAAATTATTTCTTTTACAAATTATTAAATTTTATTTATAAATTCAGTTTTGTCTTCCTATGTTAATTCTATATTTTCCTCTTTTAAAGTGTTTCTGTTTTTATTTGGATATTCTATAGTTTTAAAATTATTTACTATTTATACTATCTATTTACTTTTTTTAAAAATCTTATGTCCTTGTTTTATTCTTTAATTTGCAAATATCAAATTATTTTCATACTTTTATAAGCCATCATTTTAATTTAGATAATTTAAATATAATTTTTTCTAATTTTATTATTAAATAAAACTTTATTGAATTTTATCTTATTTTTATTTTATTGCTTTATTTAAATAAAAACTTGTTTGTTTTTCATTTTCTTATTGATTTTACAAATTCTAGATTTTAATTTTATTTTTAAATTTTTAATCTATAGAAATTTATTTTTAAGTGTTAATATTAAATAATTTTAAATTTGATAATGATATTTTTTTTAATTTTATTCAGATAATTTATTATCTTATTTTTAAATCAAATTATTTAAATTTCCTTCTGAAAACTTTTTCTTTACAAATAAATCACCATCAAATATTTTTTATTATTTTATTTTTATTTAATGTTATGATTATGATCTCGAGCTTATTAAATTAGAATTATTCAAAGATCGAAATACTTGACAACCTTCATTATTATTTTGATCCGTTTGAATCTAATATTAAGTAAAAAAAGGGCTTTTATTTTAACTATTCTATATTTAATAATATTATATTTTATTTTTTTATTTTTTAAACATAGTATTTAATATTTTTAAAATCAAACTATCTTGAAGTTAGATTATTTTTAAATAATTTCTTTTGATTAGAACAACAAAGTTAGTTTTATTGCAATTGTATATTAATTTTTTATAATAATTAATGTTCTAACATTTATTATTTTAAATTATCTTTTATTTAAGTTATTTATTTTAAGATTAATTATAATATATATATTAATATTATTTTTTAATTTTTTCAAAAAAGTATTAGTACATTAATATATATAAATAAATCATTACTAATGTATTTAAAACATAATTTTATTATAATTATTAATTATTTGATTTGATTTGAAGTATTTGATTAATTATCGGGAATTTATTATTAATTTTTTTTATAAAGCTTATTTTTATTTTTAAAGTATGTTTCATAATTTTTATAATTTACATATTTATTTGAGTTTCTTATTCTTAAAAACTATTTTAAGAAATCATTATTAAATATTATTATTTTTCAAATTTAATTTGTTTACTTATTCAATAAAAGCTTTATAATTTTTTATATTTTTACTTATTAATTTTTAATTATGTATTAATATCATTGGTACTATTTTTAATTAATTATTTTTTCTTCAAATTAAGTTACGATTTAACCCTTTTCAACCTATTTATAATTGCATATTAAATTTAAAACAAATTATTAATATTAATTATAATATAAATGACATACATTTAATTCAAAGGTAAAAAAAATCATAGGTTCTATTTTTTTGTAATAACTATTTTTATTTACTATTTGATTTATTTCAAATTTTATAATTTAATAAAGTTGTAATAAAAAATTACTAAAAAATAAATTTTGTTTTCAATGTTTTAAAAAGCAGATTTAAAGATTTTATATTATATTATAAAATCTTAAAAAAAATTAAATATTCATAACAAAAATAAAGATATTTTTCTAATAAAAATACAAAATGATAAATTTAAAAAAATATTAATATTAAAGTTATAAATTATTATTAAAGTTATATATATTTTATTTTATATATAAAAATTTTGTTGAAGATATAAATATTATATTTTCAATACAAAAAAAAATGTAAAAGTTATTAATATTTGAAATTTAAATGTAAAAAAAAAATAGATTTATATTTGAGAAATAATTGGAATAATTATTGATTATAATTATTTTTTAAATAAAATAAATTAAATATAATTAATTTATAGAAATATATATAAAATAAAATTTAAAGAAATAAATTATTTATATATGATAAATTTTATATATATAAAAAAAAATATTTAAAATTTTATAAGTATAAATTAAAATATAAATATATGTATATATAAAAATAAAAATTAAATATATTAAAATTTTTATTAATATTAAAATATATTTTATTTTATTAATAATATTAATTTGTATTTTTATATTAATTTAAATATTTTTATTTTAATTAATTTTAATAGAAATTTCAAAATTAATATATTAATAAATATTAATATTGATTTATTTTATTTTAATTAAATACTAATAAATAAATTAATATCAATATTAATATTAATATTTAATATTAAAATTAATATTTAAATTAATTTTAATATAATAATTAATATTATTATTTATTTTTATATCCATAATAATTTTAATATTTTTATTTTATTAAACATTAAATATTGTTTATTCATTTAAAAAATATTTAATTTTCTTTTTTTTTCTGATATTATTTTAATATTAATTTTTTTTTATTACAATTTATTATACATATATTTATTATATTAACTTAATTTTTTTTTTATTTAGTATTAATTTATCTTTTTTTTGTATTTTACTTATTTTCATTTCTATTATCTTTTTATATTTTATTAAAATTATATTTATACATATACGATAGAGGATATGATTATTATTTTTATTAGTATATAATTTATTATTTATTAAAATAATATTTTTTTTTCTATTTAAACTTTTAAATAATTTTTTTTCTTTTAATGTTTAAATATTTTTTTTTTAATTAAACAAACAAAAAATAATTATATATAAAAAATAATTCAAATTTATAATTATAATTTGATTTCAAAATGTAAAGAATTAAATTATATTTCTATAATTATTACACGAAATAGTTCTGTTTTTTAATCCATAAATTCAAAAGAAATTAAATAATTAGCTTTATATTGATTTTTATTAATTTTTATTATAATGTTTCCTTAATATTTAATAAACGAGTTAATAAATAAATTTAAATAATTGATTTAGATTTTTAGATTATGAATTAATTATTGAATTATGATAAATTTTTAATTTTTAATAATTTTCTTATGCGATAATATTTGTAAATACTTATATTGTATTTGTTTTTCTTAGTAATTTGCATTTACTCCAAACATTTTAGTATATAAATAGCTTTTTAATTCAAATTTATAATTATTTAATTATTATTCCGTTTATTAACTTATCTTTAAAAGAAGAATAACTTACAATAATTAATATATACAATATAATAAATACTTTTTTAATTGGTTATTTTATAAAAGTTCATATAATTTATTTTTTTAATATTATAAAAAAAATTCTAATTAATATATATATATATATATATATATATTATTAGTTTATTTATATATTTTTTTAAAGGAATAATAATACAAATTCATGATTAGGACTTTAGCTTTATTTCAAAAGATTATTTATCTAAAAGAAGTTATATTAAATATGATATAATAATTACTACTTGTGAAGTTTTAAATATAATAATATTAAATAGAATTTCAAATTATTTATTTGATTTAACAATGTTTACAATTATAAACTTCTTAAAACTAATGAATATTATTAAATATAATTACTTTAACTAAAGCGTTACTAATTTTCTATTTCTTTATTCGAATTTATTACTTATGTTTATTTCTTTTTTTTATTAGTATTGTAGTTTATTTAAGAACTAGAAAACATAATTATGATAATTTTTATTTTATTTCCTTTTTGTTTTGAAATTTCATTAAATATTCATAAATACCAATATAATTTAGAAAGAATAATTTATTAATTTTAAAACAAAAATAACAAAAATATTGAATTCTTAGTTAAAAACTTACTAACATAGTTAAAAACTGAATATGAAGACTACATAATAAATAAAAATTCTTTGATTCTAGAACATTTATAAATTAACCATTTAAAGTTATGTGATAATTTTCGTACATGTTTTTGCTTTAAAAAAGTTTAAATAATATTTGTTATACATATAATTTTTTTTAAAAAAAAAAAGTATTAAAACAGCATATTTAGTGAATAAAGAAGATAACATATAATATACTATATTTAGTAAGCATATAAATAAGAGTTTTATATAAACTAGCTATAAAAAAATAAACCTACTAGTAATATTTATGATGGAAAGCTAATATTAACATATATCACTTTTAATGCTGAAATAAAAGAATCATAAATTTAATGCTTTATACAAATAATAAATACCCTATAAAAATACAAATTAAGCTATATTGATTAAAGCCATTTGGGAGAAATATATAATAATATAAAAAACATATTCGAAAGTAATCAATAAGCAGAGAAATATTCTTCTTAATCTTCTTTTACAACAGCTATAATATAATAGGAAAGGAAAGAATAAAAAACATTAAAAAGCCAAACATTTAAAATATGCTTAAACTTCGATTAATAACTAAATAATATTTAATAAAAATGTAATTAAGCTATTTTACAAAAGCAAAAACTATTATTAAATTTATGTGTGGATTATATAGATTTATAAAAATTGTAAATATAATCATAAGAATATATTTAATTAAGAACTGAGATTTAGAATGAACTTATTTAATTATGCAAAATATATTATAATTCTTAAAAATTGCAATATTATATTAATAAATATATATAGTTTTTAAGTTTTGATTTTGAAAATAAAATATTTAAAAAATTTCGAAATCATAAGCATGAAATTAATTTAGATTATACTATTTTCGAAAAAGATAATTGTATTGTTTATATTACTTTAATTGACTAAATTGGTACTGTAAAGAAAACTTAATCGAAATTTGAAAATATATTTGGATATGAAGAATCTTAAATTCTGAATTAAAAAATAAATTTGATTATTCCTTAGTCTATTAAAAAAGTACATGATCAAATTCTTTAAAATTATATTAATAATCAAAAATAATAATAATTTATTAATAATGATTTTTTTAATCTTTTAATAGGATAACATTAGGATGGTTTTGCTGTGCCTATTTAGTTAGAATTTAGAAGTGTCCATCTTTTTAATGATTATGGGTTAATTGGACATATTAAAAAGATAAATAGTTAAAGCATGTTCGTTTTAACCTAAAGTTTGAATTTCCAAGCAGAAATTATATCAGAATAATTTTACAGGAATTTCTTAGAATAATATTCTTCTCAAAAAAACATAAAGAATATATATTTAAATAGAATAATTCCAATATTAAATTATTTCTAGATGTAATCCACAATTAAAAAGAGCGAAGATTTAAATAAATAAATAATAAAAACAATTGCTTTTTTACCAAAAATAGATTTAAGAAAAACTAACTATAATTATAATTAGTCTTTATTTGAAATTTTGTAATTCAAAGATTTTTAAAATGAAATAAATAAATATGGAGTTACAAATTTCAATTTATATAATATTAAATTTAAGTATCACATAAAATAAAATAATTTTATTTCATATATTGTTATTGAAATAATTAATATGAAATTAATTTAAAATTCAGAAGAATAAATTAATGCATTATAATTAATTAAAAATTAATTAGAAAATTTTTTTAATATTAAATTTGATATAAAGAATGAAATTAAATTTCTTTAAAATAAATATGATTAAAGTTATATAGATTATGAAAATACAAGTATTAATTTAACTTTTTTTTAAAAAATAATATATATAATATATTTATAAAGATAATATATTATAAAATGATTCTTAAAAGTCTTAAAGATAGAATTTTTTTTAATAGTTTTAATTGAATTTAAATTAATCTTTTTAAAAGAATTGCAGCTTTTCATTAATTTAAAGTAATAATATGGAAAATTAATAATTATTAGATTTTTGTAATCCTAATAATTTAAATAATCAATAATAAATAAATTAAAATGAAATTAAATAAATTGATATTTAATAGTATATAAATTAAAATTTATAAGACAAATATTAAGAATTAATTAAATTTATTTAAGAAAAATCTCACGATACCTAATTTAAATTATCTAAAAATCACTCATAAACAACTAAAAGTTATATTTTGGAGTCCTAAAATAAATAAGAATAGGAAACAAATTAAGATATTGTAAAAATAGAATAAGAATAAGAATAAGCAAGTGATATATAAACATTTAATGCATTATAATAAAAAAAATCAACATTAAAAAATATATAAATTGAAATTGAAGAATCAGCATTTTAAGATTAATTTTAAATTTAAAACGAAAATGATTCTTTAAATTATAAAGAGCATGTATCTTAAAATAATGATTCATATGAATATAGTGATTTTTAATAAAAAAAAGTTAGGGCGTAAAGTACAGTAAAAACAAATAATTCATATCATAATAATTAGAAAAATGCAATTTTAAGAAAGATATATTAAAAAAATAATGAAATTATTATTAAATTTATAAATTTTTTTGGTTTTTTTTCTTTTGGAGTTATTTTGGGTCTAACAATACTTGTCTATTTAAAGATAGATATTTAAATGTATCAAATATAAAAAGATTTATATTATTTGCCTTGGGCAATTAATGTAAAATATTAAATTAGTATTATTTTAGCATATACTGGTTTTTAAAAATTGGTTGAAAAGGATATATTTCTAAATCTATCTTAGAATAAATAATATCAAAGTTAAATTATACATGAGAGACTTGTTTATTCTAATTAAAAATTAAATGAATTAATTTTTGATTATGTAAATTCAGATAAAGAAACATAGTCTTATTTTTAATATATAAATTAATAAAAAACAGAATTTATTTTAGGAACTGATATTGTTGTAGTAAAAATGTAAAAAGGTATATAATATTTGGATTATAATGAAGATTCAAAAGTAAGATTTGAAATTTCTTTAGGAATATTTCTTTAAATTCTTGCAAGTTATTTAAACATTCTTGTATTAAAATATGATTAAGAAAGAAACTTTTTATATCTTACAGGTATTTAATAAGATAATTATTCTAATATTATAAAAGAAATGAGCATTTTCCAATCTTTAGTTTAAGATTAAATAATTAATAATTTAGATTTCATTTTAAGTTAATCACTTGCATTATTTATTATTAATATATTAATTTTATTAATACTCATATCTATTTTACTTTTACTTTATTTTTATGTTTAAAAAAAAAGAGAAAACCTTCTTTAGTTATTTGCTACTATATAACCCAATCATTTATATTGTTTATTAAATCAATTACAGTTTTAAAAATTCTCTACAAAGAGTGTAAAAATATTAACGGAATAAAATAAAAAAAAAAAAGTAATTTCTAATACTAATAAACTTCCTAAATTCAATACAAAATTATTTATTCTTTTGATTTTTGTTTATGCTTTAATTATTGCTTAACCTACAATTAATTATTATGTTATTAATTCACTTTATAATGAATCACATACAAATATAGATTTGATAAGTAAATAAAATATCATTAATATTTTATATTATTTTTTTATATAAAGCAAGTTTATATGAATTGAATTCTTAGTTTGCATCAAATATCTCAGTTAATTATTTTTACTTATCATTTATATTAATACCTGATTATCTTATATATAATTAAGTATATTATAAAAATAAATTTCTCGAATTAAAAAATGAACTAAATTCTAAAGTTTAAATACTATAAAATAGAATAAAGAGGCTTGATGCAAATAATCATTTTCAATAAGAAAATTATGATTAATTTTTTAAAAAAGTCTTAAATGAAAATCTATGTGATACAATTTAAAAATTCCCATAATTTGTGAAAGAAAGCAACATAATAGATTATCATGAATGTATGAATATATAGAAAAGTTATTTATAATAAGGTTTTATTATAAGCGTAAATTATTTCTTGTATAACCTTTATAGTTTTTAAGATTTATATTAAATTTATGACAGTAATGATTATGAAAAACTAGATAAAACTGCTATTATTTGGGAATAGTAATTAAATATAAGAGAATATGATAATTTTTTTATCATTCTTACTAAAACTATTAGTATCCTAAAAGATTTTTTAATTAATATTATGAATTTGTATTTTGAATATATTACAAAAATTTAATTAATTTTATTATTCTTTCAAATTTTTTTCATAATCTTCATTTATTTCTTAGGTTGGCTAAAGTTTTGTTATAATGTTTAATAGTAGACGACTTAAACTAGATAATCTCTTACCATACTTACTGTAGATATTATATTGGAAAATTCTTATATTAATGCTTATTTAAATTCATGAATTAATTTCTATTATATAATATATTTTTTATTTATATAAATTATAAATAGTTCTTACATTTTTTTTCATTAATTTATTGTTTTATAATAGTATAAAAATTATATATATATTAAATTCAATAGAATATTTAATTGGTTACTTGATGAATTATTAATTGCGCATATCGTATTTTTATTTTTTATTTAAAAAACTCAATAAACAACAAAAAATTAATGAAAAAAAAATTGATAATTATTTTTGAAAAAAAAAAGTGAAAATAAAAAAAATAAAAAAGTTATATTTATTTCAAAGTATATAATAAAAATATATTGATTTATCATCTAATATTTATAGAGATTTTTATTAATTTTAGAGAAATCAATAAATTAAAACATTTATAAATTTTGATTAATAGATATTATTTAAAATTGAATATATTATTTTATAAAAAAAAAAAAAAAATTATATAAGAAATAATTTATTATTGATATTTTAGAAAAAAAATGAATGAAAAATGTCACAATTTAAAATAAAATATAACCTATTCTATCTTTATGTAATTTATATAAATTAAATAATTAAGAAAAATAGAATCAATAAATAAAATAAAAATACTTAAATTATAATAACAATTAAAATTAAGCAATTACAGATGCATTTATTTATTTTTATAAAAAATATAATTAGATTTATCATTTATTTGGGTTTCTTAAAACAAATATTACTGAATCTCCTCTTAAAAACATTTTTGAATGATATCTTTCTTTTCTCATTGGTTTTGATTTTTATCCATGAGATCCTCTTGGAACTTCAGTCCACATTTCCAAAACATTTTCTAAAACCATATTCATGTGTCTATCAAATGCTCTTACTCTTGCTAATATTTTTCTATTATTTCTAAGTGCTATAAGTACTTAAGTATTTGCTTTAACAGCTTTAAAAAGCAAAGAAAATGGTCCTGTTGAAAAATTGTCTTCTGGTATTTTAGAAATTTCTTCGTCCATATATTTGTATAATTTATCTAATTTTTTTTAATATTATTAAAAAATATAAAATATAAAAATTATTTTAATTAATTTATATTCTTAATTTAAAATATTTAAATAATTATGTCTCTAAATAAATATAAATGTTTTGTTAATATAAAAAATATAAAAATTAAATATTTATTTTAATTTTTATATAATTATTAAATAAATTAAAAATCATTAAAGAAGAACAATAATAAAATACAAGAAAAAATAAATTTATTAAACTTTAAAAAGGAATAAATCCTTAAAAATATGTTAAAATTTAATATAATTATAATTGTTACAAAATTAAAAAAAAAAAAAAAATAATAATAAAAAAAAAATTAACATTAAAATAAATAATTTATCTGATAATAAATATATTATAATTATTTAAAAAAAAATCATTATATTAATTATTGTTTTTATTCATCATCATATCTTTGATATTATTTTTTTTATTTTCTTATCATAATGCTTAAATTAGTAGTATATATAATTATACAAATAGCTAAAAAAATAATAAATATTAAAATTAAATTAGTAATTAAAACATTATCATCATTTAATTTTTATTCAATTAAGCTTTTATTTTATTTAGTATTTAATTATTTTTTTTATTTTGTTTAACTTATAATATTTTTTTAAATATTATCTATTTTCATTACGGTATCAATTTACTATACATTTTCATTTTCTTAGTTTATTTAAAATTTTTATTAGATTTATTTAATTTAGTTTTATTCCTTTTTAAATTCTTATTTTAAATTTTATTTACTTATTTCATATTTTTATTAATCTTCATATTATTTTTTAATTAATTTAGTTTCTTGTATTACATTATTATTTTTTTCATTTTTATTATTTACTTTTTATTATTATTAATTTATTATTTATTAAAATTTTTATTACTAATCTTATTAAGGTTTTTATTTTTAAGATAAATATTATTATTAATTATATTAATCTTATTTATTCTTTTATGTTTATGCCTATTATGTTCCTTCTAATTTGGTTTATATAGATTCAAAATTTTATAATTCATTTATATTTTGAGATATTTATTCTGTTTATTTAATATGATATAATTCTTCTTATTACAAAATTTATTATTATTATTAAATTTCGTTTTCTAATTAAACAATTTCTTTATTATCTTTTTTAGATTTAATTTAATTTAATTCAATTTAATTTGTTTCTTAAATTTATTATGGTATTTCTTTTATATTTTCATCAGTTTTAAATTATAATTAATTTTTATTTTGTTCTTCTACTTATTATTAAATTATCATAATTTAGTTTTAATCATCTTTTTATAAAAATTTATCACTTTTTAATTCTTTTTAATCATCCAATATTTATATTTAATCAATAATCTATTTTTTTTTTGTTAATTTATTTTTAAGATATATTTATTTACTTTTATTGACTATAAATTGTTTTCAATATCTGAAATTAACTAACTTTTTATCGACTGATTAACTAACTCTTCGATTGTATTTTAAAGGGTATCTATTTAAGAAGAGTTTTACATTTTTTCTTACTCTACTTCATTAAAAATTTGAGTAAGTACTTCTTTTTCAATTAAATTTATTAATTATCCTTGTTCATTATTTAATACTATTATTTTTTTTTGCTTTGTAATAAATATAAATAGTTTTTTAAAAAACATTTATCTTGTTATTCATCAATAATATCTTATTGAAATGATATTTATGAAATTAAAACTATTATATATAGTAATTTATTAATTTCCATTTTTTTAATTTTTTTTTTTTATTTATAAATAATACTTAATAGTTAAAATTTATTTAATATTGAATAAATTTTTTAAAAATATTTTTTTTAAATCTAATTTTTCAATTACATTTCATTATTTATCAATATTTAAAAAAATTATGATTTTTTTAGAAAATTAATTGCTTTTCCATAATAAAAATATATCAATATAAATAGTTTTACATAATCAAATATATATTTTATTTTATAAAAATTAAACTATAATAACTCATTTAATTATTTTAAGTAAATGAAAATAAATAAATTAGGATCAATAATTATTCCTGATTAAATATAGTTAATATACACTATAGATATTTTAAATTCTATATTGATTGTATGTTAGTCTAATAACGATAATATATGGATGTTAACAAAATAGCAAGATGACACATACTTTGGAAATAATTTTTTTTTAGACTCAAAAAGTAAAATATTAGATATTATATAAGTATAATATGATAAAAATAGTGTATAATTATTAATTTCTTTTTATGATGTATCAGTATAAAAAATTCTCTTAAAATAAAAATATGATTAAAATAAAAATAAAAATATTATTATTCTAGAATAGAAATAATATATAAGAAATGTTTAAGATGATATTTAAAATAGCATTTACAAATTTGCAATTATAGGAAAACATTTATTATTATTAAATTATAAAAATTAAATATAAATTTTAGAAAAAAATTCTTTTATTTAAAAAGTTTATAATAAAATTTAAACCATTAATATTTAAATTAAATATGCTTAATATGATTTAATTAACTAAACATTAATAATTATAGATTAACTTTATAGCATTATAGTGTTAAATATTTAAAATTTTGATTTTTCTCCTTTTATTTGGAATAATCAAGAAGAATAAGAATATTTGAAAGATATATAAAAAAATTAAATTTTAAAGTTTGATTTTGTATATTAATCTTAATATAATAACATCATATTTTACTATAGTACTAAAGATAATTCAATTGTTTAACTATTAATTAACTTAAATAATAAAAGTATTAATTTATAAAAAATATATGAATTCAATGAATAAATTATTTAGATTTATGTTTTATAATAAAATTAAGATGATATGGAAAATCAAAAAATTGCACTGGTTTTTCCTTATTAAATTTATGAATGTAATTTAGATTAGTAAATATTTAAATATATTTTAGAAAAAAATAAAGATTTAATACAAGCTTATAATTATAATTAATATTTTAAACTCTAAAATACTCATTTCGTACATGTTATTTAAAACGAAACTTAATTATTATATTAAAGCGAATTTATGGCTTTTGAAATTATTTATTAATGAGAAAGTAAATTAATTAAAATAAATATTTTAGTAAAGAAATAATGAATATTTTTAGAATGGATTATAAGTTTAAGTAATTAAAAAAATAAAAAATAGTGATAATTAATTTTCTATTAATAATAATTAAATTATTTATATAAAATTTGTTATTCTATTAAATCAATTTTTAAATAGTTAGGATATTAATAATCTAATTATTATTTGTATTAAAAACAAAAACCAAATTATTAGTCCATATTAATTTTTGAAGCACATAAAATAACAGTTTATGACTTATCAGCCATTTTTTTTAGCTTATATATTAAATGTTTGTTCATTACTTTCATTTATTTAGTTTTGTTAAAAATCATTTTAGTAAAAATTATATCTTTCAAAAGTAGTTTACTAAAAATATTTGTAAACTAAATATATAATATGAAAATAAGAGGAGCCCAAAAAAGCCAGCTTGTATATTAAGCAAATCCAAAAAAAATATATCTTATAATAGAAAAATATTTAAGGCATTAAATATTATTTTATCCAATTTAAAATTTTTGATAAATTATTAAAAGCTTATATTCTAAGTTAAAATAACCCGTAAAAATAAATAACCCCTAAAAATAAAAAATAAAATTTTCACTCCTAACACAATTACTTATACATTATTTGCAAACTTCGCAATGTTTTGATTTTTTTGGTTTAAAAATTTTACATTCAATAAAAATTAAAAAATCATCTTTTTATTTGTTATCTAATAAAAAAGATAAGATTATAACTTTAATAATCTATATTTTTTATAAATTTTTCTTGTATATGTGATATCGAAGCAAAAAATATAAATGTAAATGCTTAAAAACTTAGAGATGTTTAAATTAAGTAATAATAATATTTTTTTTATTATCTAAAAACGGAATAATAAATCAAATAAATAAAGATATCTTAGAAAATATTTAATTTTCTCTTTTATCTTATTATATATACAAGCATTTTTAACCAAATTTTTTTCTTCTAGCATTCTTTAATTTTTTTATTTTTTTTTTCAACCTTTTAACTCTAATTATCCATTTTATTTTTATCAGCACTTTTTAATAGTAATTTTTTTACAATTCTTAAATTTCCTTCAATTACAGCTAAATTTAACTAAGTCATTCTTTAATTTTATTTAAAAAAAGATTCTTTTATATTATGTTTGTCATTTAGTTAAAAAATTTAAGATAATAAAAAGTTTAAACAAATTTCTGAATCTAAAAAGCAGAACAATGCAAAGGTTTAACATTTTTATAGTTTTACTATTCAAAAAAAATATTTTAAACATTATTTTCATACATATATTTTTTCAATAAGCTTAAATAAATTTGTTTATTATTTTACACAACAGTATTTATTACTGATAATCAATTTATTCTAGTATTATATTATACCAATTTTTTATTAAATATTAGATTGTTTCTATATTTCCTTTATAAGGAGTAGTGTAAAGGAGTATATACTTCTTTATTTTTCTTATTTATTAGTTTTTAACTTAAATTAAAAGAAATTTAATAATCAACATATTAATTATTTCCGGTGAATTTTCTTTTATTAAATTTTAAAAATACTTTTACAATATATTTAATTAGCTGTTTATATAATTATAAAATATTTTAGGTTCCTTAATTATTCAATTTGTTATTTTCGGGTCTTATTTTTTTTCAAGTTATATTAAAAAACATTATTTTAATTATATCTTTATATATTTGTTTTAATTTAAAATTATTATAAAATAAATCCTTAATTATTATTTACATGTAATAAAGACATTTTCCAAAAAAGTTATCGAATTTAATTGAGCTAAAAGATAGTTACGATGCATTTTTCTTTGATATGGACGGAGTTTTTGTAAAAATTAAAAATTAAAAAAAAATAAAAAAAAATAAAGTGGAATGGATCTAAAAAATTAGAAAATGCTGTAAAATCATATAATATTCTAAAAAGTGAAGGAAAAAAATGTTTTTTCATAACAAATAATAGTAGTTAATCGCGTTAAACATATGTTGAAAAATTAAAAAAATACTAAATTGAAACTGAAAATGATAAGGTATTTTCAAAAAATTATTAAAAAAATAATTAAAAATAAAAAAAAGGTGTTTGCGGCATCAAATATAGCAGCATGTTATATAAAAGAAAAACTTCCTTTGGTAAAAAAATGTTATGTAGTAGGTATGTCCGGAATATGCGAAGAGTTATAAAATTATGGAATTGAATATATTTGGAGTAATGATATTCACAGCAAAAATAAATTAATGAGTCCAGATGAATTCAATAATTTAGAATTAGACAAAGAAGTAGGAGCAGTAGTAGTAGGAATTGATTATGAATTAAATTATTTCAAAATGGCTTGTGCAAGCAGTTATATATAGTAAGGATGTTATTTTATTGCTACCAATGAAGATAAATATATTATGGTTGGAGATAAAAAAATGCCTGGAGGTGGTACTATTGTTAATGCAATTGCTACTGCAACTGATTAAAAACCTATTGTGACAGGAAAGCCTAATCCTTTTGTTATTTAACTACTTTGCGAATAACATAATATTGATAGATCTAAGGCCTTGATGATAGGAGATAATTTAGAAACTGATATTTAACTTGGATAAAATGCAGGACTTGATACTTTTTTGGTTTTAACGGGTGTTACTAATTTAGATAAATTAAAACATAATTATGATAATTAATTAGTTATTCCTAATTATTATGCTGATACTGCATGAAATAAAACTTTAAATAATTATTTTATTTTATTTTTTAAAAATTTATTTAATGAAAAATTATAATAGTATTTTTTTAATTAATTATATTTTACTAAATATCTTATAAGATTTATATATACAAAATCCAATTGATGTTTGAAATAACTTGTTTTTAACTTAATTTATTTCTATAAATTTTTATATTCAATACTATAAAATATTTAAATATATATCATATAAATTTAATCATTATCAGAATAATTATTTTTAAAATCAATATTATTAATTAAATTCATATTAAATATTTAAAATAAAGTTTTATATTTTTAGAGACATATTATTGTTTAATTCTTATTAAACCAGAGTTACGTTTCAACAATATTCAAATATTTATTCTATATTATTATATATGCCCGATAATTTATTACTCTAAATCACACTTATATTTTTTTAAAATCATTTTTATTATAAATTATTTAAAATATATGCATTTAAATTTAATTATTACTATAAAATAATAAACCTGCCTTATTAATTATTTGGTATTTTTTTATTGATTCTATACGGTTTTAAAAATTATATTTATCTATATAATAATATTTTAATTAATTGAATCATACATAATATTCAACTGCTTTAATATATAACTTTAAAAGGACGTTTATTATTTAATTCACTTTATTTTTATACTGTAAAATAAATTATCGTATTTTAGTAAAAATATTTGTACTGCTTTTTTTTTAGAAATATGAATTTTATATAGTTGAATTAAATATCAAATTTTTAAGTTAAGATTGTTATATTAATTAATAAAAAAATAGTGTAAATTAATTTTTTTGTAAAATAAAATTATTAAAAAAATTATATATTTTGATGATATGTATTTAATGTTATTTATAAATTTTTAACATAATTGATTATTTATATATTAAATGTAAAATCAAATGTTTGTATCTACAAATACATACTATTTATTTAGTTTTGCTATATCTTTTTCTAATTATGTTAATTCTTTTTCACTTTCTTCTTTCCTTTTTTATATTAATATAAAATTATGTTTTATTAAAAAAAAAAATATAAAGAAACATAAAAATATTAATTTTTTTTACTTTCTTTTTAAGCCAATAGTATCTATTTTATTAATATGAGTTATTGTTTGATATTTATTATTAACAGATTCCCATTTTGCTTTTAATCCATCTCTTAATTACTTTACTTCTGCTACACTCATCATATATCTAAAAAAAATATTAATTATATAAATATATATATTTTATTTTACTTTTGTTTTTCAACTTCTTCAGCTTCTGATAAATGAAGATTTTATATCATTTTATATTCATTTTCTAAATTTTCCTTGTTTTTGATTAAATAATCAGGAATTTTTCCAAAATCTTTTTTAGTTAAATAATCTTATTCTTATTTTAACATTTTAGGAGCCTATTAATTTTTTTTGTTAAATTGAATAAATAAAGACAATTTTATTAAAAAAAAAAAGAATACACTAAGAATATTCTCAACTGCGTTGCTAACAATATAATTTTTATGAGAAACTTATCCCATTAAAGGTTTTTCAACCCTTAAAGGTACATTTGGTCTTCTTTTATCTTCGTCAGGATATTTGAATTTTTAAATATCAGGTAACTATATAAAGTGTTTACATATATAAATAAGTAAAAATAATAATTACTTTATTAGAACCCATTGTACCAGTATTTTTTTTTCTATATTCACTAGTATAAGGTTATATTGATCCTTTATTTTTATTAGGATTTTTTTAATCAATATATATTTAATAACAAAAATAATATAAATGAATGTTTTTTAAATTATTCACCTGGTAGTTTTCCTAAAGTTTTAGAAAAATCTTTATGAGAATGAGGTCCTTTAACTAAGCTGTAATCACCAATTAAATTAGCAACCTATTTTTTTTTTGTTATTATATAAATAAAAGTTTATTTTATTTTTAATTTATATTTTTTATTCATACTCCAGGCCTTGATGTAGTATGATTTATTAATGTAGATCCTGTAGGAGCTAAATGAGGAGGATATTATGATCTATACCTTTTTTCTTTAGGTGGGGGAACATATTCTTTAGGAATAAGGTTATATATTGATTCGCCTTCCATTTGTAAATTAAATATTTTATTTAATAATTTTTTTTATTTTTTTCAAAATATAGGATAATAAAATATTTTTTTGTATAACTTTTTTTTTTTTTTTGAATTGTAGAAATTTTTTTAAAAATATTTATAGTAAACCAAAAAATTAAATATAATAGTTTTATATATATTATTAGAATTTTTATTAAAAATTATTTTTAGATATTTTTGCAATTAAATGGAAAATTTAATTTATATTAAAAATAAATATTATTAGTTAAATAATAAAAAGCAAGTAAATTACTAAAAATATATTTGACAAATATTATATATTAAACATAAAATTTAATATTAATAATTCATTCATTAACATAAATTTAGACAAAATAAAAAATATTAATCTTTATTTATTAAAAATAATTTTGTTTTAATATTAATTGGAAAAAATTAAATTTAAGTAATATAAGTGTATAAATTTATATTTATTTGTTGAAAAATGTAAAATAATAATATTATTAATAAATAATAAGCATAAAATATTACTTCTTAAAATTCTTTACCTTTACTTTAACATGATCAAGAATAAATATTTATAAAAAGAAAAAAACAATATAGTATTAATAAAAATTAAAATATTATATATTTTATTTTTTGTTTAAATAAAAAATAGATTTTATTTAAAAAATATTTTGTTGTAAATGTTTTAGATATTTATAAGTTGATTTAAAAAAAAAAGAATATATATATATTTATAATTTATATTTCATATTAATTTTCTTTAAAGGAAGATGACAAAAGTTTACTTACATCTACAAAAAGAAAATAAATATCAAAGTAATTAATACAGTAATTTTTAGAAGATGATAATCAATCAAATAATGAAGTTTTTTTATAAAATAAAGAAATAATTTATATATTATAAAAAAAGTTTACAACTGATTTAAATATAATATAAATACTAATTAGATTTTATACAGAAGATTAATCTTAAGATTTATATAAATTATTAGAAAATTGCAGGTTTTTTATTAAATTTTAATTTATTGTAAATTATAAAAAGAATAAATCCAGATTTAAGAATTAATAATATATAAAGAAATGACTTAGAATTTTATATTCCTTAGATTTGTAATTTTTTAGTTTTTCATGAAGAGCTTAATAATCTTTAATTAAAATACTTATTGATAGAAGCTGGAAAAATAGATTATTTTTTTGCTCACCTTTTATATTTTTATATTAAGAGTGTAGGATAAATAATTGATAAAAATAATACAGTATGCTAAGAAATAAATATGTAAAATAAATATATATCAATTTTTATTTTTTCATTTATAAAAAAAGAGTAAAGTAAATGATAAATGAAATAAGATATACATTTTCAAATTATTTTTAAAATAAATTGCTTATTACAAACTATATAATATCTTAAAATTAAAATTTTTAAGATAATTAGATTTGTAGTGATATTGAAAAATAATAAATTATATCTTATTATGGAACTATTTATTATAAAAGTAACGCCAATATTCAAATACAGCCTTCTGATATAAAATTAAATAACTATCTTTAACAAAAATATTTTTAAAAGGTAAAAGAATAAGATATTTAAAACAATTACTAATAAAATACTTTTTTAGAATAAAATTCTTCTAGTTTTGATAGTACTATTAACTTTTTTGAAGATTTAATAGAAATAGCTTAAAGACTTAAAGATGCAAATCCTAAAATAATCTCTTTAATACATGAATTATAGAAAATTAATGAACAATTACCAACATGTGCTTATATTCCATTTTTTAATAGTATATTTATTTGATTGATTGATTATTAAAATTTTAAATATTTTTTTCTTTCTTTCTTATAATTTAGGTAATATAAGAAATTATACTATACTTAATATAGTTGCTTTGGAAAGCAAAGTTTTTTCAACAAAAGAAAGAGCTCCGTTTTATATTTGTTTAGAAATTTTTAGACCAGAAGAAAAGCAGTATTAAGATAAAGAAAGTCTTTATTTACTTTAAACATTTAAAAATGGAAACCATACTACAGTTTGGAATAATGATATATAAATTTCTTAATTATTAACTGTTAATGTATTTATTTATTTTTAATTAAAAAAAAAAATATATATAAAAATAAAAATTATATTCATATTATTTTAAATAGAATTAATTATAAATATACAAAAATCCCTAAGGATATAAATCTATAGATCAATAAAAATATCAATGTTTTTTTTACATAAAATTTGAAATTTACACTATTTTTTTTTAAAAAAAGCTTAAATTAATTCCATATTTAATGAAGAACCAATGAATAATAGTAATAATTAAGAAAATAGTTATAATAATAATAATTAAGAAGAAGAAAAAGAATAGAAAGTAGTAATAAAAAAGTATATACAAAAAATAATAAATATATATGATATAGGAAAACGGATTAGGTTGTGTTTATTAGTCAACATTAAATAATTCTTTTGCTAATAAAATACACGATTAAAAATAATAAATTAATAAAAACTCCCATAAAGATAGTTAAATAACATCGGAAAATAAACATATACAAAAATTATTAAATTAAAAACAAGACACAAACTAAAAATAATCAATACTAATGAACGAAGAGGAACAGAAAGAAATAGAATATAATATTTTTGGGGAAGATTTACAAGAATAAGAAAAAAAATAAAAGATTAGTCTCCTTTTGGACACTTTAAAAGTTGGAAATTAGTTCATTTTATAGTTAAGGTAATTTTAACATTTTTTTTAATTAAATATATATAAATATTAAAAAAAGACAGGAGATAATTTAAAATAAGAATAATTTGCTTTGTAATTAATATACTAGTTTGATTAAATTTTTAAAATGGAAGGACTTGATTATAAATTAACTCCCTATGAAATATTATCATTAGATCCGAATTCAGGAATTATAGAAATGTGTAAAAACGCAATAACATTAGATTCTTTAAAGAAAAATATATATGAAAGCTATAGTAATATTTAAGATTTGAATTAGTTCTTTATTGCATACTATGGTAAACATATAAAAGAAGCTAGAAAAAATTTCTGTTATTCATTAGTAGGATATAGTTTAATTTGTTACTTTTTGTAAATAAAAGATAGACATAATGGAAATATACTTTTACATAAAAAAGGGAATATTATACATATTGATTTTGGATTTTTCTTATCAAATGCTCCTGGTAAAGGATTTGAATAAATTATTCCCTTTAAATTTCTTTCTGAATATATATTAATTTTAGAAGGTATTGATAGTGAACTTTTTTAATAGTTTAGAAAGTTATTCTTCAAAGGATTTTAAGCAGCAATGAAGCATCAAGATAAAATACTTGTTCTTGTTAAAATGATGTATAGTGGACATGGATTATCTTTACCTTGCTTTAAAATAGGTATTTTATTAATATCACATTATAATCTACTTTTTTAAAATTCAAATTAAGGTTAAAAATGTATTTAAGAATTAGAATAAAGATTTAACCCTAAAGATGTTGAGAATACAGGTGAATTAGGAATACATTGTAATAGTCTAATAAATAAATCTTTAGATAATTGGAGAGCAAAATGGTACTTATTTTAATAATTTATTATTATTTTATTATTAAAAGGTTTGATAAATACTAATATTTTTGTTAAGGAATATTTTATTGATTTAATTTTTTTCTAAAATATCATTTAAATATTATTAATTAATAAACTTACAAATATTTTATTTATATTACATATATAAAATTTTAAATTAAAGTTGATTTTTTAATTTTTGAAAATTATTTAAATAATTCACTATAAATTTTTTATAGTTTTCAAAAAAAAAAAATGAATATTAACATATTATTTTTTATTTACTAATAATAAACTAGAAAAAAATAAAAAATATGCTCAAATTTTTATAAAATATAAAGTGAAAAATATAAAATGTACAATATAATATTGAATATAAAATCATATTAAAATACATTCATAGCGATTATTTTCTTTTTATATCAGCCTTTAAAAATAAAAATAAATAAATTGAGTTATTATAATACCTTAAATATAATGTGTTTATTCTGCATGTTAAATCAATTCATTAAAATCAATAAAGCTTTTACCACATACATTACAAATTTCTCTAACAACTTTTTATTTTGTATTTTATTATTATTAATTGTAATGCTAAGTGTCAATATGTTAAACTAATTAATTAAGATCTTAAAACTATAATCCACATTAATTACATATTTCAAATTGTTAATTTTTTTATTAATTATCTTATTACTATATTTAATTATGTTAAGTTTAATGATTTTAATTAACTTATTATTCTTCTTATTATTTTTATTCTTCGATTCTTTTTTATTCTTTTATTTTTTCTTATTTTCTTTGTTCCTCTTATTGTTATTTGAACATATTTTATTATTATTAGTATAAATTCATTTTATATTCTCTATTTAAGCTAACATTTCCTCCAATCATATTTTTGTTCGATTATATTTAATTTTAGATTCTTATTTGCTTTAATTAATCTTCTATTTAAACAAGTCTTTTTTAATTTAATGGTTTATCTATTTTCTAGCATATATGTGCTTCCGGAAATCTACATTTTAAACATAATTATCTATTACACTATTTACAAACATAAGTGTTTAAAGTAGTTAATTTTTTATTACAATTCTATTCAGATTCACAAAATACACTTTTTTTTTCTTTCATTACTTTTTCTATATCTTCTGGATTACATTCAGTTGCTTAATGTATATCCAACTTTTTTTAATAATAAAAATATTTTTTTTTATTTTACTGCTTCATTTTCATTTAATGAACCTAAATATTTAACTGTTTTTAAACAATAAGGACAAGAAATAGCTTTACTTGCTAAATTATTTTTTTATTTACAACCGTGATCGTCTACTTTAAAATGATCTTAACAATACTTTTTAATTATAAAAATTATGTAAAATATTTATTTTTTTACAGGTGCGAAACAAAATTTGCATTTAAATGGTAAAAAATTTTTTTTATGGCATATTTAGACAGTACAAATTCTTCCTATATTTTAAAATTCCATTTTTAATTTTTTATTTTTAATTTTATAAATAACTATAAAATAATTTATTTAATTAAAATAATAAAGATCAGAAACTATGACTATGAAAAGCTAAAATAATATAGATTATTTATGATAATCTTAAATTTAAAAATAAAATTTAAATTCTTCTAATCAAAACATTCAAACCAAATATTGCTAGTTTACTATATATTTGTAAAATTAAATATAAAAACATAACTTAATTTTAATCAAACGATAATAATTAAAAATAAAGAAATTCTTACAAATATAAAAATTATAATCGCTTAATTTTGGAATTTGTTAATATGATATATGATAATAAAATATAATTTATATATTTTTAAAGAAAAGTCATAAATATTTTTTGATAAAAATTATATTAAATTTTACTTTTATTTGGTGGATTATTTATTTTAAAGTTAATATTTTATTTTTTTCACTTAAAAACTATAATAAATTGTAAATTTAATAAAAAATAACAAAGAATTAATATAATTAAAAAAGAAAATATAAAATAAAATAATTTTGTATTTAATTTTTACTATAAATGATATAAATTAAATAGATTATTATTTTACAAAATTTATTTATTTTTCATATTATTTTTTTAGATGTCTGTAAAAATAATATTAAACGAATAACATATTTATAAAAAAATAGCAATAAAATAAAAATATATTATTAATTCCATCAAATTAAAAATAAGTAAGGACGAATTTTTTTTAATGTTTCGTTCTCATCAACTAAAACAACTTCTTTAAAAACTCCATTATGAGTTATTTCAGCTATTTAATAAAAAAAAAAAATAGGTAATAATTTATATTAAAAATTATAATTTAATATTTTAAAAATAAACTAAAAATACCTCTTAAATCATAAAAGTAGTAAGGTTCTCCTACTTAATATCTATATTTTCCTGGAATTGGCATAGTTTTCATTTTAAGAGTCATTGTTGCACCTGATTCAACATCTCCGAATTTAAAAAATCCTTAACATTAAGAAGTATCAGTATTAAAGAATCTGAATACCTTTATTTATATTATTTATATTTTTAATTTTAGAATACTTTATTTTCATATTCAGGGAATTTAGCAGTATCTAAGTATCCAGGTAAATATTCGAAATCATAATCTAACACATGAATAGTTTCTTCATTAAAGTATTTAGAAATTTCAGAATTTTAGTAAAGCATATCTCTCAAATATCTAAAATAAAAATAACAAATGTAAAACTGAAATAATTTTTTTTAATAAAAATGTAAAAAAATTATATATATTTAAATTATTCAATAAATTTAGTTATTTATTTAATCAATTTATCGATTTTTTTAATTATAATTTTTGTAATTTTCATTTTATTAATATATATATATGTATATATATATGTATATATATATATATATATATATATATATATATATATATATATTTATATATATTTTTATATATATATATTTATTTTTTATTTAAAATCTTATATTTATTTACGTTTCTTTAAAATCAGGATCTAAAGTTCTATCTCTAATTCTTGTGTAAATAAGGAATAATGGATATGCAGCTAAAACCTTATAATATTTATAATATCAATTTTCAAATTATATTTTATTACTTTAAATCCAATCGCTAGGTGTGCAAATTGATAAAAAAATAAGGAAGTTGCAGGTAAAAAATATACATTAAATTTATCAAATACTCTATTACGTCTTTACCACACCATATTCATTCCAGGAATCCATCTGTCAACAAAATCCTTGAAATAAGCATAATATAAAGGTACTACATCCCATGAATCTTAAGGTTTTTTAACGTGTGTGTGCTCATAATCTCTCGGATAAGTATAATAAGAATGTTTGAATTTATATTCCCAACGTTTATTGTAAGGATTACTTGATTCCCAAGCAATTTTATTGAATTAAGATTTCATTACAAGGGCATTTGAATTCAAATTAGAAAGCTTCAAATTATAAGATATCTTTAATGAAGTTTGACTAATCATTTATTTTTATTTTAATTATATATATTTTTAATTATGCAATATATATATATATATTTATTTCTTTTTTTATTTTTCTTTAATATTTATATATTAATATAATTATTTTTTTCCTTTTTTATTTATAAAATTAATTTATATTTTTTAAAATACATTAAAAATAATAAATATTTTTCATTTTAACTTTTTATTTTACTTTTAAATAATTTATTTATAAAATATTTTTCACATTAATATATTATATATCTTATTTTTATTAATTAAAATAAAAATGTTAAATTATTATATGTGTTGAACAATCATATAATATATATTATTTTAATAATCTTTTTTAGCTTTATTATAATTGGTAAAAATAAAATTAGTATTTTATTATTTTTTGGTCACATATAAAAGGTTAGTTTTAAAATACTGATTTAATATATTAAAATATTATTTTAGTAATTATACAAAAAAAATAAGATATATAAATTTATTTATGAGAATAGTTTAATTAATAATAAAATTAAATTATGATATTGAAAATTATATGTTTTAAATAACTTTTTATAGAATATTACAAATATAAATAATTATAAATTGATAAACTAAATGAATATATAAATAAAATAAATAAAAAATAATTTATAAAAGCATATAGAATAAATGCTTGATAAAAATAATATATATTTTTGAAGTTAATATTATACCAAATATTTTTTAAATAAAAATAAGTATTACAAAACTTTTTTTTTATACATTACATATATATATAATTATTCATTAAACAATATCTAGAAACTTCTACATTTTTAGAAGCAGCTTTATATTGATATATAAATAATTACTATCAAAAATCCAATATAGCTTTTGAAAGGAAAAGTTAGAAAAAAATAAAATATAAAAAATAATTTAAAAATTTACATTTATAAACCAATATTTACAATGTCAACTATTTATTCGAATGGTGACCTAAAAAAAATAATATATAATGATAATCCATTAGATAAAAATAATAAATTCATAAAATTTAGTGAAAAATTTCAAGTTTAGTGATTGCGCTTATTCTCATAAAATCCAAATATCATCAAATAAACCGAAAACATAAATGAAATATACAGGAAATTTATTATATATGCTATATAAGTTTAATTAAGAAACATGTATTCCGAATAAATAAACAGTTAAATTTTTAGATGTTTTATTTATTTTTCATACAAAACATAAAGTTAATTACACTAATTCTGGTTTAGTTATATTGCTTCTTTTGGTGGTAGTAATTTTTATTGTTTATTTTAGATGCTCTAGCAGCCTAAAATGGCTTAAAATACGTAATTAATTTATTTTACTTTTTAATAATATATTATATTATTTTAATAAATATATTATAAAAGTCTAATAAAAAAAAATGTATTAAAAATAATTTAGAAAATATCAATAATTCATATAACATATAATAAATAGAAAGAAATAAAGGATTTGTACATTAAAATTATCTAAATAAAGATTCTACGGCAATTATAGGTAAAATATTATATGAAGAAATTGTTTATATTTGAATTAATTAATCGTTAATTAATTAGAACTTAAAAAAATAAAATTTTCGGATTATTGGATTAATATTTTATTTAAAACAAACTTTTCCCAAATATAATTTATAAATGCTATGGGATTTTCAAATAAAAAGCAGGTTGAGCCCATTGTGTTTAAGCTATTGAAGATTAATAAAATTAAATATTTAGACCAAGATAAAATTATTAAGGACATTTAAATAGAAATAATATAAATACTTTTCAAAGGCAACAGGTCTTAGTAAAATTTATTATATTATTATAAAATCATCGCTTTCCATTTAAATATAAATTAAATTAACAAATTGCTAGTTAATGTGTTGCTAGAAAAAGAAGAGATATTTCTATTTAATAAATATAATTTTTGAAAGTCAACTAACCAAATAGGGATAATTATGATAATTTTGCAAATCAATAAAATTTTAAAACGATTTAAAAATATTCATTAAACATAAATAATTAATTTTTAATATTTAAAATATAACATATATATGAGCAAATATTATTTATTATTATTTGTATATTTAATAAATATTTATATTTATATAATTTTTTTTCACTAAAATATTATATTAATTTAATAATTTTTAATTAATTTTTTACATTGTTAAATTATTAATGGGTAATTGTTGTGCAGATGAAAAAAAATTAGATAGGGAGTAAGATTATTCTGTAAAATAAAACACTTTTAGATATAAAATATAAAGATACATTTATTATAAATAAAATAATATTTTATTTTAAAAAAAGTAAATATTGATGGCACATAAAAATTATTAAAAATAAAATCTAAGTTAAAATGATTAAGAAAATATATTTGATGAAAAAAATGAAGAAAGTAAAAATATAAAAATTTTAAATAACCATCATAATTAAACAAATATAAAGAAACAGATCATAATAATGAATAAAATAACAATTAAAATAATACTCAAAATCATATTAATTTTAATAATAGTAAAATTAATGATAATGGCAATAATAAAGAAACCCCTTTAAAAAAAAGTATTTAATTTAAAATATAAATTTTTTTTGTATTATTAGAAAAAATTAATATTTTTTATTAAAAAATGCAAAATTTAATAACTTAAAAAATTGTTGCCAAATATTTTTAAATAAATAAAATAATTATATAAACATTATTAAAGGCATGTTCTATCGTAATTAACATATTTAAATAAAAATAAAGAATAATAAAATATTTAAATAATTAAATATTTATTAAATAAAAAGATCCAAATTATTTATTTATTTAACTAACAACAAGAGGATAAATTATATATTATAATTTTTATAATATATTTATATATTTTTTATTGATAAAGAATAATATCAATTAAAATATAAAATTTAAAAATCAAAGTTTATATATATATAAAAAAAGGATGAATATATATATTATTTAAATAAAAGGAGATTCTCCAAAAAGTTTAGTAGATGTAATTAATAATTTTAACAATAATAATAATAATAATGGTTCATATAAAACATTAACAAAAATATCAACTTTAGATGCATATTAAAAAGAGTAACTAAATAAAATAATAAAGTAATACATAATAACAACTGAATAAGAAGTTATATAAAGCCAAGATTATAAATTTATATTTATGTGTAGAAACGATATTTCTAAATCATTTATAATGCATTTATCGTAAGAATAAATACAGTAAAAGAATCTTTGTAAAATTATTTGATATTGTTTTTAAATACGTAAATTTAGCATTTAGTTCAGACCCTATAAATCTATAATTATTATTTGGAATGTAAAATTAAAATTCTTCCCTTAATTATTACAGAGATTGCTTTCCTGCATATTTTAAAATTAAAGCTGATTTTGAAGATTATTATTCAATATTAGTTTAAACTCCAAATAATAATAATAGTATAACACTTTAAGTATTTCCTTCAATGACAATAGAAGATGCTAAACACTAATTATGTCAATAAGATCCTAAAATTAAAAAAAACTCTTGCTAAATATATAAAATATAGTAAACTTCTACAAATACAAAAATATTAACATAAACTGAAAATACTAATAACATGAAGCTAATAGCTGTAAACGACAATATGAGATTCGGTTTACCTCTCTATACGGGAGAAATCCCATTATATGCTATAAAAAATATAGATGAAGATCTTAATAATATACAAGAATGGCATTGGCCTATTATAAATGATAATCCATAATCAGATGAAACCATACTATAGAAAAAAGGAGAAGCGTTTCGATAGATAAAAATAGGTATTAATATTGAATATGAATGTAAAAATTCTTTTTGCAAATTGAATAATAAAAAAGCTATTAAATCAATTGGTATAGGTATTTATGATTTTAATGAAAATACAAGACTTAAATGCTTTTAGTGTGATTCTAGTTAAGCATTCTAAATTCACTAAGTTGGATTTTATTTATGCAAATATGCATATTCTGCTATTTTAAATAAAAAATTAAAATAATCACCTAATTGGGGAATTGCTTATTAATTTAATACTATTAAAAAGTTAGACTAAAGAGTTGTAGTCAATAACGTGGCGCATAATCATTAAAATTGGACTTATTTTCTTGAAAATTAAAAATGGGATTTATTCAAGCTTTATGCTAAATAAATTCATTACAATAGAACTGCAGAAAGTGAAGAATATATTAATTAACTTTCTATGGAAAATGAATCACTTGATAAATTATGTGGAGTCTGTAAAGAAAATATATGCTTAGATCTTTAATATACATTATAATGTGGTCATGTTTACCATAAAATATGTTTAAGCTTACTTCCCTAAGTTTTTGCAGCTTTAAAATGCCCTTTGTGTGTATTTTTTTTTATTATTATTTTTTTAAATATTTTTTTTTTTAAAGTAAGAATGATCATTATTATGTTTTTTATTATTATTATTATAATGGGTTTTTTAAATATTATTTTTTGTTAAATAAAATTAAAATATAAATTATTTTTCCATTTTTTTAAAAAAATATATAAACATATCATTTCTTTTTATTTTTTTTAATAATAATATTTTATATCATAAAATTATTTAAAAAATTAATAACTAAAAATAATTAAATTAATTAAAAAGTAATTTATAAATAATAATATTAAATAAAAACATAAAACTTAAAACTTAAATTCATAAATACAAAATTATTGTTTTTTTCTTATTGCAAAAATAATACATAAAAAACAAATAATTAGAATGACAAATATTGCGTATAATATGAAATTTACTAATGCAAAAGATTTTAACTAATATTTGATTTAAAAAATTTATTAAAATACTCAAGTAATATTTAAAAATAATAAAAAATAATCCGATGAATCTTTCAGTTATTTGAGTATATTTGATGAGCATGATGTTTCTAGTAAATACTCTGCAAACGAATAAAATTAATAAATGAATAGTAAAATTAAATACTAGTTTAAATATATTTTTTTAAATAAAAGTAAATAAAAAGTTTAATCTTCACAATTTTACAGTCCGATCAAATCCATTTTTTTAAAATACGAATGATCAAAAATTAAAAATAATAACATAATAGGAAAATTAAAACATAAAAGATAATTCTGCATTTATGGTAAATTAAATAGATGAATCTAGTTATAAAGATGATTTAGATTAACAATTAATAGGATAAGTGATTGAAAATTTACCAGAATACTTAGATAAAGTTGAATATAATGATATATTTACATAATCTATGGTGGCGGGTTTAAAATAAAAGAAAGAAGAAATAAAAAAGATAGCGCAAAAAAGTAAATACGCTAACAAAGATAATAAAACTTGCGAAAATGAATAAGAAATTTAAAAAGTAGATGAGGAAGAAGTACACATTAAAAAAACCCAAGAAGACGAATAATAGAAAGAAACACCACAAGAAAAATAATAATAAGAAGTCGAAATACAAATAAAAAATGAGGAAGAAATAATTTTAGAAAATATAACTGAAGAATCTAATTAAAATATTCTTTAAGAAGATGAAAATGTCATATATACATTAGTAAAGTAAGAATTCCAATACCACAAAAAGAATATTTCAAAGCAACAAATAGAATCCTATATAAAATAATTTAAACCAATATAAGCCAATGATGAATGTAGAGCAGATTGTTCGTACAAAGAAGGAGGAAAAGAGTGTAAAGATAAGAAAATAAAATAATGCTTAAGGAATATAGGAAAAGAAATTATCAAATAAATTGGTAATAAAATTATATCAGGATCTTTTAATTTAACATAAATAAGTTTTCCTATAAGAGCTATGATACCCTAAAGTGCTTTAGAAAAGGCTTTATATGCAACTTGTTTATTCCCAATATATATAAATCTAGCAGCATAAACTAATGATTTAGTTGAAAGATTCAAATTATTAATATGTGCTACTTTAGGTAACTTTTATATTAATTGTGGCTTTTTGAAGCCTTTGAATCCTATTTTGGGAGAAACATGTTAAGGAATGTATCCAGATGGTACAAAAATGTATTCAGAATAAATATCACACCATCCTCCAATATCTTATTTTGTAGTTTATGGACCAGGTAATAGTTATATTTAATATGGAAATTACAATTATGAGTCAAATGCGGGATTAAATTCTTTGACGTTAAAAAATAAAGGAACTAGACATATTAAATTTAAAGATGGATAATTCATCTCTTATAATTTTGCAAAAGAAATTTATGGAGGATCCTTTATGGGAACTATGAAAGTTGAATCTAAGGGAACTATTACATTTTAAGATGTAAAAAATAATATAAAAGCTGAAATTTCTATCGATTCAGTTAAAAAAAAGCCTTCAGATTATATTTGTGGAGAAATTAAAGTTAATGATTAAACTGTTTCTAAATGTTATGGTAGCTATATGGGGTTTATTGAATTTGATGGAATGAGATATTGGGATTTTAGATATGTTACACCATATAAACCTATAATTATTAAAAGCTAATTACTTAGTGATTAAAATCATAGAATTGATAAATAATATTTATAAAAAGGCGAAATAGAAAATGCTTAAAAATTTAAAGAATAATTGGAAAATCTACAAAGAAACGATGCTAAACTAAGAAGTAAATTTGAATAGCAAACTAAAAAAAATAAAAAATGAATTTATTAAAGTATATTTTTATCTAAATATATGCATTTATTTTAGATAGTATTTTTTTAATAAAATTTTTATAAATAACTTCTCTTATATGAAAATATTTTAAAAATTTAATTAAATTATTAAAAGATAATTCATTATGTTTTTTTTATATTTCTTTAATTTTTTTTTTGTTTAAAAAAAAAAAGCATATCAACTAATAATTGATTTTAATTTACTTTTTTTATTTAAATAATATAATTAATTACATATTCTTTTTCATAATTAATTACATATTCTTTTTCTTGTTAACTTTAAATAAATATCATTATTTTGTAAATTGAACTCTTCTAAAATAGAATTAAAAACATATTCAATCCAATCATAGAAATTTTATGATGTTTTAATAGCTTTTTTCTAACTAATACCTTTAAATTATAAGCTTTTTTAATATATTTTCACATACATCAATTTTAAATATATTTTGGAACTAAATGAATTTTATCATCTAAATTAACAATCATTGGGGGAATAAAAGGAAAAATTTTAAGAACATAATATTTATTATCTAACCTCCCATAATTTTTATTTTATCGAATTAGCAAACTTTTTTTTATTTCAAAATTAAGCATCCATTAAATTTTTAAGAAAAAAAAAAAATTGCATTATTTAATAGATTTGAAATAGAATAATATTTCTAAATTCATCTATTAAGTTAACCATATTACAAAAAAATAGCTTTCTCTTTTATTTAAAATAGATGCGTTGTCTATCAAAACGTAACCTATTTTTTTTGTATTTCTCTTCCTTTATCAGTGAAAGGAATATATTCTTTAAAATTTGTTTTTAAATCATAATATATTCTTTAAAGTAAAGAAAAGTTAATTTCTCCTTCCATTCTTAAACTCAAAAGATTAAGGATCTGGTAATTTATATTAAACTCTAATTTTCCTTTTACAGAATCCTAAATCCAAGCAGCCTTATTTTATATTTAATTTAATTACTTGATAAATGAAAATATTAATTAAGCATATTTCTTGTTTTAATACTTAGAAATTTTATTTAATTTATTTGAATTAATCATTTATAAACATAAATAATTTTTTATTTTTATTTATGAATTACATAATAAACATAATTATATAAATAAATATATTTTCGATTGATATAATATTTCGTTTATTAAAAAAGAATAAATTATAAAAATAAATGCCTTTGAATATTATTTTAACATATTTCTCTCATTTTGTTCAATACTAATTTTTGACTTTTTAATAAAAATATAAGTTCAAAAAATTATTTACAACTTGATATAGCTTTCTTTAATGTAATATATACTCTTCTTATTAATATAAATATTTCAGTTAATTCAAATAATATTAATTTAAATATAATTATACTTAATTTAATTCTTATATTCATATTTAATATTATTGTTTTTTTATCCAAATAAAACTAACGCTTTTCAATAATATGCAAAAATATATTATATTAATTTATTTTTTAATTTTTTATATCAATTTATGATTATCACATACTTGAACTGGATTTTATATGTGAAAAAGATTCAGACTTGCTTTTTAAATTAATGATTATTATTTCTAAAATTTAGTTATTATTAATCTTTTTAAATATATCTATAGCAAATAAATTATGCTCTTAACATTTTAAATCAATAATAATTAAAATAAAAAGTTAGCTTTATAAATTTGAAACTTCTAAATTTTTTAATAAATTAAATAGAATATCAGCTTTTTCTTATATTTATTTTAGCTTTTAATTAATAAATATTTGACATTTAATTATCTTTTTTAAACTATTAATCTAATTATTCTAAATATTTTTTTTTGAAATCATTTTATGAAAAAATGAAAACTTTATATCTCATTGTTTAATTTATTTGTTATATATCATATTTGAATGTGTAAATATATTAATATTATTTTAGTTTTAATTTTAATTTTTTTTTTACATTTATAAGTAATAAAATATTTTTATGTTTTGTTAACTTAATTTGTAAAACTACATTAAATAATTCTTAATATATTATATTTATTAAAAAAAAAAAATAGATTTTTAATATAAAAAAACTTATAAAAAAAATGAAATTTTATAATATTTTAATAGCAATATTAATTCTAATTAACTCCTTATTTTTTTGTTAATCTGAAAAAAAGTTATTAATGATATAAATGATAGTAAGACATGGAGCTAGATATACTTTACATACAGAGTTGCTATCCGGATAAGAAAAAGAATTTTAAGAATAATTAGAAGGATAAGTAACTCCAATAGGAATGAGATAATTATATAATTTAGGTTAAAAGATGCGTAAAGAATATATACTTAAATAATAGTTAGCAAATTTAATATATAATCACTAGGAAATAGAGATATTATCTTCCCATTCTAAGCGAGCAGTATAAAGTGCACATAGCTTTATGGTGGGGTTATTTCCTTTAGGTTCGTAATATAGTATACCTGAAGACATAGATTAAAAATTATTGATTCCTCCATTTACGTTTGATGAAAATGATGACATATTAAATTAAAAATTTGATAATAATTATGCTTTGCCGAATGGATTTTTCCCTTTTGTAATCAAAACAGAAAGTGCATATTTAAATATGTTAAAAGCATAATGCCCTAATAAGAAAAAATTATAAAAAATAAATTAGAATAAATTTAGAACATATTTTCAAGAAGAGCTATTCAAAATGTATGCAGATGAAATAAATGAAATAATTAAAAAAATGAAAATCTAAGTAATTCCTGAAATTTCAAATATTTCGCATATTGCTGATGTCGCTCTCTGCCAAAAGTTTTTAGGTAAACCTTTCAATATTTCTGATTAGGAATTCCAACTTCTTTAATATCTTAAATCTGTTTATAAATTTAAAACATATTATACATTAGAATAGATTAAATTAATTATTACTCCTTATTTTAAATATCTAATTGATCAATTTGAATCTAGAGTTTTTAATTCTTTTATTTTATTTTATATATTAATTATAATTATAGATTAATAATCAAAATTAACTAAAAATGACTATTTCATGTGCACATGATACATAATTAATACCTATGATGGTCGTTTTAGGAATTTTAAATATTGAATGTATCCATGAAAGCTTTTTGTAAAAAAATAAAATAAAAATTGCGAATTATTTCCCCCTTTTGCTTCCAATTTTATTATTGAATTATATCAAAATGATTAAAATTAATATGAAATAATGATTAAGTATAATGGTAAACACATTAGTTTTTGTTCTTAAAACAAAGATATTTGTCCATATTAAGAATTTAAAAAATTGCTTGAAAGTTTTATTTTGTAAGATTATGGAAAAAAAATGTTATTCTGAAGATTCAAATTAATGTTCTAACAATAATAATTAATGTTGAACACAATTACTAAAAAAGAAAAATTTGAAATTTAAAATTAAAACAAAAAAAGAGCTTTAATATTAAAACAACAAAAATATATAAAAATTAAATGATAATTTTTTAAATTACATTATATTTATAATTATTTCAATATATTTTTATACCAATCAAAAAAAAATATATATTTATATAAATAAATTAATCATTTTTTGATTCATTTTAATTTTTATTTTTATTATTCTATCATATCAACACATTTATAAAATATCTTTTCGAATAAATCCTTTACTCCATCTCCTGTATTTGCAGATGTTTAATAATATTCCCATCCTCTTTTCCTAATAAATTACGTTATTTCACCCATTTCTATTTACTTTATAATAAATTATATATATATTATTTTTAAAAAATTTAAATATTTTTACTTTTGAATTTAAATCAGTTTTGTTTCCGACAATAAATACAATAGATCTTGTAAAATCTACTCCATTTTCTTTCATAATCCTTTCCCATTTTAATAAATTTAAAAACGATTCTCTATTATCTAAATCAAAAACAAGTAAGATTCCTTAAGAATCTTTAAAAAAAGGATTTCTTATTTCTTAATAATCATCATCTCCACTTAAATCAAAGAAGTTTATCTTTTTATTTTTGAAATTATTATTTATTTTATTTTTAAAAAATTGAATAATATTTTTATTTAATACAGCAACTTTCTTTCCTGATATATTCATCTTTTTTACGCCATAATCGACTCCAATTGTTGTTATATATTTATTTACAAATCTTTCTTCACAATATCTTTTAATTAAGCAAGATTTTCCTACTGACGAATCACCTACTGATAAAATCTAATTACATTTTTATTATTTATATTGTTTATTATTTTTTACTTTTAATAAAAGCTAATCTTCCTAACTCATTTTTTTAAATAAAAATAAACTGGAAATATTATAATTTTTATTTTATATAGTTAAAAATATTAAACAAATTTTGATATTAATTCAATATAAAAATATTAAAGTATATATTTTTAATTTTATGAAAAAAATAACTTAGAATTCAATATATTAACATAAAAAAAGCATTTTCTTTTTAGATTATATTCGCTTAATAGTATAAAATCAAAAATAAAAAAATATAAATTTGAATAATAATGAATAAAAAATATAAATATATTGTAAAATCTAAACCTAAAATCATAATTTTAAACGTAATAGAAAGAAGGAAGTAATAATATTCCTAAAATTAAGAAATGAATAATATCCTAACGCTATAAATATTATCTGAAAAAAATTTGAGTTTAACCGATTCAAAAAAAATAATAGATGATAGTCTCTCTAAATTTAAAATATTGAAATATAAAAAAAATAAAAATTATATAGTTAATAAAAATAAAATATTTATTAAATATGAAAAATTTAATTTAAGCAAGTTTATACAAAATAGTTATTAAATAAGATTTAACTTAATTTAGTGAAAGAAATAGATAGATGATAATACTGCTTAAATATTTAATCCTTTATTAGGAAAAATAAAAAAAGTTTGTAATCAAATAAAAAGTTCAATTGTATTTTTAAGCAGAATTTAAGAATATTTTAATAATATTTTAATCATTTGTAATACTTTTTTAAAAGTTATAGTAATCATAATATTAATTAATCTTAAAAATAATAATAATTTTAATAAGATTTATTAAAATAAATAATAATTTAATTAGCCTTCTGATAAAAAATATATTAAGTTTTATAGACTGATAAAGTTATTTTAAAAAATATTGTATATTATAAAATAGAAAAAATTCTTTCGATTGATAGTGGTGTTCATTCGATTTCAATAGTATTTAAGATAATATCTAGTTATAAATAAATAAGTTCGATAATGCACTAATTTTCTTAAAACTTTTAGAAGTTTAGTTGATATTAATTAGCATTTGTTATAATAATAAAAATATAAAAATTATCAAAAAAATAACAATTTTAGATGATTTTTAAACCCTTATTTTTACTTTATATATTTGCTAAAAATAATGATATTTATTTTAAAGATAATTAATTACTTTAAAATTAGTTAATTGTTAAAAATTTTTTGGTGCTTAAAGCAAGTTAATTTTAAAATTTAATAATTATATAAATATAATATAAATTTAATAATCGCTTAAAAATAATTTGATCATTTATTTTATTTTTTAATTTTATATTTTTTAGGTTATTCTTATTTTTATGAATTTTCGTTTATTTATTTTTTATTACTTTATTAAATTATTTACTTTTCGCTTAAGAAAATAGTTTTCTTTTAAATAATGTTTAATATATCTTTTAAATAATCAATTTAAGAAGGTGTTAGTTATAAAATAGTTTTTTTTTTATTTTATTATTATTATAAATTAATATTTTTATCATTATTTTCAATAATATATTTATATTGATTTTATTAACTTATTTCTTCCTCATATTCTTCAATCCCATCTTCTTCATCTTCATTTTCGTTTTGTTATAAAAGCTAATCTACAGTACATTATTTAGTTTAAATAAAATCAACTTTATTTAAAACTTGGTCATTATTTTGAGTATCAATTATTTATGTATATTCGCTATATTATTTAAGATAGTTACTATAAGCCTCAAAATCAAATTGATTTTCGAATTTTTCAAACAAGAAATTAGTAGAAGAACTAAAAGGATTATCAGTAAGAGTTTCCAATATAGCTAATTTTTATTAAATCAAATCGGGATTTAATTTAAAAAAATCCATTATAAGATTTTATTAGAAACGTATATTTAACAAATCATCTTCTTTACCTTAAAAAGATCCGAAAGAAGAAACTATTTGAAACAAATCTTACTAATTACAAACAACAACGCATTTTTTATAATTTACATTTTCATTTAAAATCTAATCAATTTTTTATACGAAATATTTAATTTAATTTTTTTAAGGAAAGTATTTTTCCTCTCCTTAAAAAACATTAATGAATTCTTCAGGTAATTTTTAAACTTCCGAACTTTTTACTTAATTATATAAAATAGGATTACATTATGGACATCCTATTTTAAAGACTGTATTATGACAATAATTTAACTTATCCACAATATTTATGGTTTTATACATATCTATTAATTCATTTAAATTCTCTAAAGGAATTTTCATAGCAAGTTCGTTTATATATTATTCTTCTGGCATTCCTGCAAATATTATTTTTGAAGGATTTTCGCTATTAGATTATGAATTTAGTACGAAACTTAAAAATATTGAAGATAAAAAATCAATACTTTTAAAATTATTATTAATGAAAACATTTCTTTTGAAATCAAACTTCAAATTTTCATCTTCGAACAATTATAATATTAATTATTACAAATTTTATCCTTAAAAAATCTGTTTTTATTAATTTTCTTCTTTTTCTTCATATTCATCTTAAACTATTAGCATACTAATTGTATTTTAGCTATTTTTAAGGATTTATAGAAATTCTTAATAATTATTTTCTTCTTAAAAATCTGCTCCATATAATATTATTTACTAGTTTGTAGAGTTTTTAATAAATGTGATTTAATTTTATTCCAGACTGGTTTTTAATATTGTATAACTATTAGATTCTATTTTAATTTTTTCATTTGCAAATAGCTCATTTTTTAATTCTTCTTCTGAAATATTCAAATATTTTGATAATACAGATTCTAATTTAATATTATTTTTTAAGTCAATTTTGCTTTTTATCAAACTATTTATATTTAATAATTATTCATACTTTAAATATTAATAATTATTGCTTATTTCTTCTAAAATTAAAATGCATTTTTCTTTAAATGCTGTCTCTTATGATAATTCAATTAATGATTTTGATAATTAATATAGTTTTTAATAGTTCTTTATTTTAATAAGATTTTTATTTTATGTTAATTCATTAAGTAAATCATTTATTATACTTTCATTTTTTATATTCATATTTGTTAATGATATTAAAACTTTTAATATGTAATTTTAATTTTTGCCTTTTAATGATTAGCTAATAGTATGTTGATAGCTTTTAAATTAATTTTGAAAAAATTCATAATTTTATAAAGCATTTTAACATCCATATATTAAATTGTTATTGGTCAAAAATTATTGCTTTACAACATAGTTCGTTAATTTTTTTATCATTTTTTTAATTATATTTATATAGGAAATAAATTGGATCTTTTATTAAATAAATATTTTTAATTATTAATAAAAAATAAAACTTCATAATTTTAAATATAATTAATTTTTTTTTAGGTAAACTAAATAGCAATTTAATTTACATTAAGTTAGTTAAAATATATAAAAAAAACGATATTAATATTTAATAAGTTTTAGTTTATTATGTAAATTAAAAAGAAAACATTTTTAATTGTATAATTAAAAAATTTAAAATTAAATATTTTTATATAAAATTATAAATATTTATTTTTATTATTTTTAAATAAAAAATACTTAAAATAAATCATTAATTATTTATATTAAAAAAAGATATTTAAAAGTTATAAAAAATATTCATAAAATTATTTTAATTTATAATTAAAAATAATAAATAATTATATAGAAATTAATAAATTATAAACTATTATAATTTAAAAAAAATTAGGATATAATAAATAAATAAAAAAAATATATTAATTTTATTACAATATTTTGTTTTAAATATTTTATATAATAAGTATAAAATATATAAAAATTAATATTTTTGTTTTAATTTAGAAATTAAAAAAAATAAAGATTTAATATTATATATATAAAATATATATATTTATAAATACTAAAAAAATAAATATATATTTGTTTAATAAAAAAAATTATTAATTGTATATATTTATAAAATTAAGAATGAAAATATAATAAAAAATAAAAGTATTAATTAAAAAAATATCTGATTTCAATAATTAATAAAAAAATAAATAAATATAAATTAAACTAAAATATAAATAATTTAATTAAAAATAAAATAAATAAATATATGAAAAAAAAAAAAATATTTATATTTATATTTATATATATATTATTTTTATTTATATATATATTTACATATATATTTCTATATTTCTATTATATATTTATTTTTATATTTTTTTAATTTTATAGTATTTTATTAAATATTTATTATATAATTTAATATATTGTATTGAATAATATATTATTTTCAATTATAAAATCTATAAAATTATATGCTTTTATTTTTATTATATTAAATAATATTCATATTTTTTTATTTTTTTAAAATAATTAATGAATAAATTTTTAATTATTCTTTAAATATATATATTTTTTTTAAATTATTATATTTATTATTAAAATATTATAAAAATATCTCATTCTTTTATAAACTATTTATATTTTGATATTCTTAATCTATGTTTAATTTTTTTTTTATCTTTTTATTAATATATTAGAGTTTTTGATTCATAGATTTTTAACATTTCAATTTTATATGTAATCTTTGTTTTTTATAAATTATATGTATTTATGTATTTACTTATATAAATACTTAATAAATACTTTTATATAATATTTTTTTAAATGTTTAATATAAATATTTTATTTTAAATTTTTTTCAATGAATTCAATCATATTTTTATATATTTATTTTTTATTTTCTATAAGAATAAATATAATCATTAATCATATATAAATTGCTTTAAATAAAAATGTAGGCAAATATTCCAAATCCAGTCATTGCATATATAAGGGAAAATAAAAAAGGATACTTTTCAGGCGGATTCATAGTATTTTCAGCAATTAAATTAATCAAAGCAATAATATAAAAAAATTTTCTATAAAGCTTAAAGTATATATGATTAAGAATAATAAGTAATTTTTCTAAAATATTTTTTTATTTTCTAAATCAAAGATATTTGATTAATCATAAAGTTTCTTCTCTGTTTTAATTAAACTTTTTTAAATAACTCCATGTAATTGCAAATATTTTAGAAGATTATGAACAAAATAATGATAAACTTTATTAAATAAATATAAATATAAAATATAATTTTACGAATAGCCATAATAAATAAATTCAAAGCTTAATTATCTTCTTTCATTAAAGGTATCAATGTAATACAACTAAAATTAACAAAATCTAAATAATACTAATTAAAGTTTTTATACATAATAATAAAGGTATTAATGGAACTAATATTGTTTTTTCATGTACATGATACGAAAAAAAAAAAGCTCATACTTATATTAAATAAGCAAAATCTCATATATTTAAACTTAGGTCTATTTAAAATAACAAACATGCTAGGTAAACTCAAAATTAAAGTCAAAAATATTGAAATGTAAACAAGAGTTTGCTAATTAAAATAATTATTCCATTTAATAAAAATATTTGAGAAGCACCAAAAGTTTGCAACCTTTTATTATTTTAATATTATTTATATAATAATTTAATAAATGAAAATATTTTAAATTTACTTTTAATTAATACAATCCTCTATTAATAGGAAAAATTGCTTCAATTAATTATTATAATAAATAGCCATTAGTAATCCAAGGAATCCATAGAATAACAGTAGTAAGAATAACTCCGAAACCTACAAAAATAATTCTTATTAAAAATAAAGCGAAACAAGAAAAATCATACTAAAGAAAATAAATAATTATGACATATTTTTTAATATATTTTTACTTTGTACAAAACCCTACTTTTAAATCCAGAATCAAAAGAAAGATATCCCAAAATAAAAGAAAAAAAAGATAATGCATAATATAACCCCATTTATTTAAAATTGATACCCAAAGTAAAAATAATGCCCCCGACTAAAACTTATCCTTTACAGCAAAAATAAATAGCCCATAATGTGAGCCCATGTAAAAAACAATTATATTAGAAATGTCCATGATCAATAAGAATTAAAGGCGGACACATTAAAGCAACAAAAAACAATGCATTTCTAGTCGTAAAACCATATTTCTACATTTCAATTTAATAAACTTTATATAAACTAGTAAAGAAAACTAATACATCGCAAGCAATAACACTCATTCTCATAAATATTTTATGATTATAATCTTCATAACCTCTACTATAAAATAATATCATAGATTATGGATCTAAATATTAACTTATATAACCAAAAATTAGACTAACATATGCAGATAAAGGGGGATAATCTATTCTCCAATAGTCAAAACTATTGTCTAATGTTTATACATACCATTCCTTTGGATTTAAGTTAACTGTAAGTTCCATCCAATGTCTTTAGGCTTCGTAATCTCCATATTTTGGTGATTATTTGTAACCAGAATAAGGACCTAACCCTACCAGAATTCTAAAAAATATACAAATTAATGAAATTGTTAATAAACATGTTTTAGAATCTAAATATTATCGTAGAGTATTTATTAAATTTAAAATAGAATCACTCATTATGTTCTTTGAAGATTTTATATTTTAAATACCATATTATTCTATCCTATATACAAAAATATAAATATTGTATATTTTAAATTTTTTTATTACATTTAAATTATATCAGCTATTGTCATTTTTGGAGTATACTTTTTTTCACAATAATAATCTATTTATTTGAATTCATCATAATTAAAAAATCCTGCTTGTTAACCCTATTTTTATGTCTTTTTTTATTTATTTTTATTTTTTTACTTATAGATTAAACTTAATTAAAGGTTGTTCGAATGGATATTAAGATGTTAATTAAATTATTCCTTAAACTAAATTTTATATTTCATTATTTATATTAAAATTAAACTAACATTAATTAAAATAAATACATTTTAAAAGAAAAAATTTTTACATTTATATTAATATTTCCATTTTTTTCTATCCATTAAACGTCATATTTTTAAAGTATTTTATCTAATTCTTAACGTTCTAATTTAAATGAAATTGTAATAAAAAAACTTTAATTTTTATTTTAACCTCTCATTAAGCGAATGTTGGAAATTCTCTATTTAGTGTTTTCTTCACTCATGAAAAGATATTAGAATAATTAAAATATAAAAATAAAAAAAAAAGTTTTAAAAAAATATTTAAATTAAATGTATAAAAATAATATAATATTTTTCTTTTTATAAAATAAATATATAAATTTTATAAAATTTTAATTTATAATAAATATTAATTAAATAATTTTTAAATGATTATTTATTTTTAAAAAAATATTTTTATTAATTATATTTAAATTTGTTCAAATATTATTATTAATTTATTTATTTTTATTGTATTTTGTTTTACATTTTTGATAAAAAATATATATTTTAATTAAAAGTTCATATATTTTTGTTTATTATTAAATTTAAATTTAAATTTATTTTTAATTTAAATTATATATATTTAAGATTAGTCTTATTAAAAAAATGATTATTAAAATTAGAAACTGTTCTATTTTTATTTTCATTATAAAATTATAAGATATTATAAAAAAAATCTAAAAAAATGTATAAAAAATATATTAAAAATATATAAAAAATTAATATAATATATATTATATCTATAATAAAAAAGTATAT